>NW_024870689.1:3882500-3985000 GCF_019054845.1 Dipodomys spectabilis
TTAGTAGTGGTGATTGTGGAGCTGATAAAATGCATGCAGCATACCCTAATGTTTAAAAAATATAACAACTACCAATTACAGTCTGGAAATAGCGTAAGGATAGACAGCAAATGGAGAAAACACTAAAGGTTAGTAAGATATCTGAGTTTTTTTGAGAGCTTTTTTGTTTATGTTTAAAGAACATATTTTTTTAAGCACAACATTTCTTCACATTACTAACCATTTATATCATCCCTCTTTAAAGGACAGAAATTTCAAAGACCAGTAGGAGAGAGGCACGGAGGCTTCTCCTCCCTATAGTTGTAATTGTACAGATTTTTGCCTCCCAAGGTTGGGAACAGGTATATCTCATCTTCTTAAGCTCCCATATTCCTCTCACAAACCAGACACGAATCAGCTAGTATTAGTGGAACTTCTCAGTGTGCTGAAGGCCAAAGAAGCAACACCTTGCTAGGCAAAGCCTGAAAAGCCAGTGTGCATACCCATGTTTGTCCATTAGAACAGCTGTATAGAAAAGCAGACTTTTCTATAAGAGTCTAAGTTTATGTAACCAGAGAAATAAACAAACCCTGTCCACAGTTGTTATTCTTTGACAGTTTAGGTGTACTATTTTATTAACAATGATCAGATATGCAAATAGACAGTAAGTGTGACCACAACGGAAAAAGATACCTATTGGGAGAGAAGCCCGATGTCAGATTTAATAGACAGATTTCAGATTTAAAGGACTATAATAATAATAATAATGAAATAGAGCTGTTGGAAGATGACCCCAGAGGCATACCTATATGCTGGTGGCTCATGCCTGTAATACTAGTTTGTCAGTAGGGTAGGATCTAAAGATCAGGGATTAAAACCAACCTGAGGATTGAAGTTGGAAGCCAGCCTGGACAAAGAAGTATGTAAGACTCTTGAAATTATTACCTCCAATTAACCATCAAAAAACCAGAGGTGGAGCTACAGCTCAAGGGAGAGAATTCTAGCCTTGAGTAAAAATCACAGGGACAGAACACAATCCCTTAGTTCTAATCCTCAGGATTAATCTCTACTAGATTAATCAAAATAATGTTATTCAAGTGGTAGAGAAGAAGCCTAGAGGAGAAATACAAAAGGTAAAGGACAGTTCAAACAGGAACAAAAGAAAATGTTTACATTACTTATATATGTAGGATTTCAATATGATATTTTCATTTATGTTTATAATGTATTCTATTCAGTACATCACCCTCCCTTCATCATGATATAAAATAGTTTGGACATGTTTCATTATTTTATTCTAGTACAGGTAAACAATATTAGCTATGTTTATTCTCTTTCTATAAAAATTCTCTAGAAGCATTTACAAGAACAGTTCAATGAAATAGGTTAAAATTATTTTAGGAAAGAGAGTGGATGAGGAATTATGATTGAGTGAGGTCAATGAAGTAAATTATATTCTTGCATTAAAATGTCACCATGAGACTCCCCTGTATAATTTAAATATATTAAAAAATTTGTGTTTTTCAAAAAGAAGAGTTGAAAGCCAATATCCTACTGAATGATGAAACCACATGTAGTTATCTCCTAAAGTCAGCAACAACCATATCTACTCTCACCATTTGTAATTTGCAGGAACTGGAGTGCAAGGAAATCAATTTGACAATAGTAATGTCCATATCTCTGTTGATAGGAAGGAGTGTAATTACCTTTTGTGCAGATAACATTATCTTCTATTTGTGCCATTCTGGGCCTAGAACTCAGGGATTGTGTTCTGTCCCTGTGATTTTTACTCAAGGCTAGAATTCTCTCCCTTGAGCTGTAGCTCCACCTCTGGTTTTTTGATGGTTAATTGGAGGTAATAATTTCAAGAGTCTTACATACTTCTTTGTCCAGGCTGGCTTCCAACTTCAATCCTCAGAAATAAACCTCCTGAGAAGCGAGAATTAGAGGTAGCAGTCACTGGCTCCCAAATCTCACCTTATTTTTTATTTAGAAAATTACAAGAATTCACTAAAAATTATGTTCAATAACTAAGTTCAATGAATAGGTTATAATGTGTGTTTAAAAATAATTGGATTTACATTTGTGAGCAATGAACAATTAAGAATAATGTAGGGAGTAAGTTCTCTTTACACTAGTAGAAAAATACTTAGAATTCAATGTACCAAAAATGTAACCTTGAACAATGGAAACTACATTATACAGCAAATCTTAAAAGCACTCCAGTTTTCACTTGATATCCTATTCTGCTTGCCTCTCATGAATTTGCTCTTACAGAAAGAAACTAGTATTTTTTTACTGTACATTATTATCAGGACTCTCACGTGGAAATACATACATCCAAATATGCCCTGAGATCTCCATTTTTATGAGGAATGGCTCAAGTACACAAAAGAGGCAGAGAGAACTCATACACTTGAGGACTGAATATCAGCCATGAATGTTTCCTCTCCAATCCTCCCAATTCAGGTTGTGTGTAAAGTATCCTCCAAAATCACAATAAATCTTTAAGAGACAAGCATAGGATCTCACATATGATGGAGGGAGAAAAAAGATTTATTCCAGCCGGGTGCCAGTGGCTCATGCCTGTAATCCTAGCTACTCAGGAGGTTGAGATCTGACAATCCCGATTCAAAGCCAGCTTAGGCAGGACAGTCCTTGAGTCTCTTATCTCCAATAAACCACTAGAAAACCAGAAGTGGCACTGTGGCTCAATTGGTAGAGCACTCGCCTTGAGCTGAAGAGGGCAGGGACAGCGTCCAAGCCCAGATTTCATGCCCCACCACCGAACACACACACACACACAAAGATTTATTCCACATTCTAATGGATAAGGTCTGGAAGACAAGTCTGAGGTCCCCTATTCATGTAGCATAGAGTTACTGAGAGGAACTTTCAGGATCAAGGAGGTAAGAATTCAAATACAGAGTAGTACATGCAAAACAGAAAGAAAAAAGCAGACTGATTTGGGGCAAAGAAGCAAGCTTCACATCAACATAAACCTAGAGTAAACTTCACTCTTCTACCCACATTCATTCTGATCACCACAAACCAACATCTCTTTGATGAGAAAAGGAGGCAATGTAACATGCTCTAAGAAATATTTAAGGAAACATTTCACTAGTAAGCTGAAGAAATACTTAAGGAAAGGCAAGTAGAGCCCAGCAAATGTTCACAGACAGTGTCCTAGGTGTGAGTTAAAGCCACACGACCAAAAGGGGAAAAAAAAAGAAAACAAAACAAAAACCTTTAAAGAATAGGCAAAATTCAGAACCAAATAACCAAAAACTGCATAAGAGTTCAAACAAGGAATTTGGAACTTTCTAGGCAATTGTTACATTTTGAAAAATCTCAATTGATACAGGATTTTGGTGTTTTATTCTGTGTATATATTAGAGCAGTGGAAATTGTTCAAGAATCAGTTTAGTGTCTGTGAATACCTTTTGAAGGCAAGATGGGAGATATTCTAAATTTTAAGGAGAAAGAGTAATTTCCAGTCAGCAAATCATATCTGTTAAGCAAAAATATAAGCAAAAACAATGTAATCTCCTAACCTCAATTACATTATCATAACTAAGAATTAAAATGTGAAAGTATGTAATCCTTCCCAATATATTTCTGTTATCTGATTGGTCTCACAATGTTTCAAGAGGCTAACAGTGATTTTAAAGTAGAAACTCATGTTAGCTGCCACAGTTGAGAGAGAAATTTCCCTATGCATCAAGGAACTCCTCAGACTTAGAGTCTGGCACTGCTCCAACCTATGTAAGACCCATTTCATCTAGAGTAGCCCACATTGTGGAAATTGTAATGTCCGTTTAAGCACAGATGCCTTGAAAGTTTTGGGATTATTTTTTTGGAAGTGTGGGGTGGAAGAACGTACTTAGTGTGGGTCTCCTTGCCCAGTATCGTTTTCACTTTTTGAATTCCAGTTTCTTTCCCTTGTTGCTGCTGGAAATGTCTGAACGGGGTTATACTCCACTTGGTTTATTTGTCATGGACAAATGCCAATTTCTACAGTATAATATATATAATATAAATATATATATTATATAAATAATGAGCCTAGTTTACATCATTTAAAATGAGAATGCATGAATATGTATTCTAAAACAATTGATAAAATATAATTTAAGTACAATCGAATGCCATTATCTTCTGTGCTAGTCCTACTTTTTTTTTTTTAATTTTATTTTATTTTATTTGAGAACATACTGTACAGAGGGGTTACAATTACAAGGGCAGGATAATGCATACATTTCTTACCAAGCATTGCAGCCTCCTCCTTTGTTTACCCTTCACCTCCCTTCCCAGCCTCCCCCCTCTGCCCCACCCAATCATACCCCCCCTCCCCCCCCACACCGACATTGTAAAGCTGGTTTTGACATGACAATTTGTACTTCTCATTGTTGCAACAGGTCCACCTGAATCCTTAAACGACTTGTTTGTCCCCGTCTCCTCCACATGTTATACTGACATCAAATATAGTGAAAGCGGGGGTTACACTGTGGGGGAGGGACATACAACCAACAAAGAAATAATCTTATAAATGTGTGAAAGAAACAAAAACATTAAAATACATATTTGAGGGTTCATTTTCCTAACATCACGTTCTCTGACTTTTTCCGCTTGACTCATACCTATACTAGATATTGAAAATAAGGGAAACCATGGGACCTATGTTTCTTTGGGCCTGGCTTACTTCACTTAATATAATTTTTTCCAAGCCTTTCCATTTCCTAACAAATGGGGAAATGTCATTCTTTCTGATGGAGGCAGAGAATTCCATTGTGTATATATACCACATTTTCTTGATCCATTCATCTACTGAGGGGCATCTGGGTTGGTTCCAGATATTAACTATGGTAAATAATGCTGCAATAAACATAGTTGTGCTGGTAGCTTTAGTGTGGTCTTTTTTGTAAACATTAGGGTAAATGCCCAAAAGTAGGATTGCTGGGTCATAGGGGAGTTCTATGTGAAATCTTTTGAGGAACCTCCATACTGCTTTCCAAAGTGGTTGAACAAGTTTACATTCCCACCAACCATGAAGTAAGGTTCCTTTCTGTCCACATCCCCTCCAGCATCTGTTGTTGTTAGAGTTCTTGATTTTTGCTGTTCTAACTGGAGTGAGGTGATATCTCAATGTTGTTTTGATTTGCATTTCTTTTATGGCTAGGGATGTTGAACATTTCTTCATGTGTCTATTGGCCATCCTTCTTTCTTCTTCAGAGAAGCTACTCTTTAAGTCTTTTGCCCATTTATTATTGGGCAGTTGTTTCTTTGAGGATTTGTTTTGGGTGGTTTAATTTTTTGAGTTCCAAGTATATTTTAGATCAGAGACCCTTATCCGTTGTGTGGCTAGTAAAGATCTTCTCCCAGTCCGTGGGCTTTCTATTGATCTTGCTAGCTATGTCATTTGCCCTGCAGAAGCTCTGCAAACTTATGCAATCTCATTTGTCCAACCTTTCTTTGATTTGTTGTGTTTCCGGGTCTCTATTCAGAAAATTTCGGCCTGAGCCAAGGAGACCTAGGGTTTCTCCTATTCCATCCTGTAATGTTTTCAGAGTGTCTGCTTTGAGTTCAAGGTCTTTGATCCATTTGGAGTTGATTCTGGTGCAGAGTGATATATAAGGATCTAGGTTTAGTTTTCTACATGTAGTTAACCAGTTTTGCCAGCACCATTTACTGAAGAGGCTGTCTGTCTTCCATTCTATTGTTTTAGCTCCCTTATTGAAGATTAGATGGCTATAGGTCTGTAGGTTCATTTCTGGGATTTCAATTCTATTCCATTGGTCCTGAGGTCTGTTCTTATGCCAATACCAAGCTGTTTTGATTACTATGGCTTTATAGTAGAGTTTGAAATTTGGTATTGATATTCCTCCAGCAGTGTTCTTTCCGTTGAGGAGCGTTTTTGCTATTCGGGGTCTTTTATTGTTCCATATGAATTTTTGGATTGCCTCTTCTATTTCCTTGAAGAATGAGGGTGGAATTTTGATAGGTATTGCGTTGAATTTGTAGATAGCCTTGGGGGAAGTATTGCCATTTTCACGATGTTAATCTTTCCAATCCAGGAGCATGGGAGGTTTTGCCATTTTTTAAGTTCTGTATTGATTTCCTTTTTCAAGATTTTAAAGTTTTCATCATAGAGGTCCTTCACTTCTTTAGTTAAGTTAATTCCTAGGTATTTTATTTTTTGTGGGGCTATTACAAATGGAGTTGCTTTCCTAATTTCAGCCACACTTTTCTCATTGTTGGCATACAGAAAAGCCATTGATTTTGGGGGGTTAATTTTATAACCTGCTACTTTGCCAAAGCTTTGAATCAGCTTGAGTAATTTGGGAGTGGAGTCTATGGGATTCTTTAAATACAAGATCATGTCATCTGCAAAGAGGGAGAGGTTTATTCCTTCTTTCCCTATTTGGATCCCCTTTATGTCTGCATCTTGTCTTATTGCTGTAGCTAGGCATTCTAATACTAGATTGAAGAGAAGTGGAGAGAGTGGGCATCCTTGTCTTGTTCCTGAGTTAAGAGGAATTGGCTTTAGTTTTTCACCATTGAGTATAATGCTGGCTGTAGGTTTGTCATATACAGCCTTTATTGTATTGAGGAATGTTCCATGGATTCCTAATTTTTCCAAAACCTTCATCATAAAGGGGTGTTGGATCTTGTCGAATGCTTTTTCTGCATCTAATGAGATAACCATGTGGTTCTTATTCTTGCTCCTGTTGATGTGATGAATAATATTAACTGATTTGCGTATATTGAACCAGCTTTGCATCCCTGAAATGAATCCTGTTTGATCATGGTGTATGATTTTTTGGATGAATTGTTGAAGTCGGTTGGCCAAAACTTTGCATCAATGTTCATCAAAGAAATGGGTCTATAGTTCTCTTTCTTTGATGAGTCCCTGCCTGGTTTTGGGATGAGGGTTATGATGGCTTCATAGAATGTGTTCGGTAGTGAGCTTTCTCTTTCAATTTCATTGAGGAGTTGGAGGAGAATTGGTGTGAGCTCTGCTACGAACGCCTTGTAAAATTCCGCTGTAAAACCATCTGGTCCTGGACTTTTCTTAGCTGGGAGGTCTCTTATTGCTGTTTCTATTTCAATGCTTGATATGGGCCTGTTAAGATAGTTTAACTCATCTTGGTTTAGTTTTAGCATGTCAATATTTGCTAGGAAGAGGTCCATTTCTGTCAAGTTCTCAAACTTATTAGCATAAAGTTTTGAGAAGTATTCCCTTATAATGTTCTGAATCTTGCTTGTTTCCGTGGTGATGTTTCCATTCTCATCTCTGAGTTTATTAATTTGGGTGTGTTCTGTTCTTTTTCTGATAAGATTTGCTAAGGGTCTGTCAATTTTGTTAAGTTTTTCGAAGAACCAACTCTGTTTTGTTGATTCTTTCTATAGTTTTTTTGGATTCTAATTCATTTAATTCTGATTTAATTTTGATTATTTCTTTCTGTCTACTGGATTGGGGTTTATCTTGCTGCTCTTTTTCAAGGAGGTTTAGATGTTTCATTAAATTGTTAGTTTCAGATCTCTCCAATTTGTTGATGTGGGAGCTCAGAGCTATAAACTTGCCTCTGAGTACTGCCTTTGTTTTGTCCCAGAGGAGCTGGTATTTTGTGTGTTCATTTTTGTTGAATAGCATGAACATTTGAATTTCCTTTCTAATCTCTTCCATGACCCACTCATGATTCAGCAGTGTGTTGTTCAGCCTCCATGTGATACCGGATTTTCTTTGGTGGCTTTTGGTGTTGAGTTCTAATTTTATTCCCTTGTGGTCAGAGAGAATGCAAGGTATAACTTCAATGTTTCTGAATTTAGACAAGTTTGCTTTCTGGCCTAAAATGTGGTCTATTTTAGAAAACATTCCATGTGCTGCTGAGAAAAACGTGTATTCTGATGATGCTGGGTGAAATGTTCGGTAGATGTCTGTTAAGTCTAGTTGATCTATGCAGCTGTTTAGATCTGCGGTTTCTCTGTTGACTTTTTGCCGAGTTGATCTATCTAGTGAGGAGAGTGGTATGTTAAAATCCCCAACAATTAATGTCTTTGGATCTATATGGGATTTGAGGGAAAGTAGTGTTTCTTTGATAAGTTTGGGTGCTCCATTGTTTGGCGAATAGATATGTAGAATTGTAATATCCTCCTGAAGGAGAGAGCCTTTAATTAGTATGTAGCGACCTTCTTTATCTCTTCTCAGGAGTTTTAATTTGAAGTCTATTTTATCTGATATTAGGATTGCAACTCCCGCTTGTTTATGGGGGCCGTTTGCTTGGTAGATTTTGTTCCAGCCTTTAACATTGAAAATGTGTTTGTTTTTTACGGGCAAGATGTGACTCCTGCAGGCAGCAGATAGGAAAACACACATTCACGTATTCCTAAAATAAAAATTATAAGAGGAGAAAAAAAAGTTACTGGAAAACAATTATTTTTTCAGAAGAGGCAAAAATTAAAGATCAATAAAAGTTTTAGAAAAGGAAAAAATTTTTTTTATATATATATAAGGTAACAAAAAACGAAAAAAAAAAAAACAAAAAAAGAAAAAAGAAAAGAAGAAGCAGAAAAAAAAGTTCTTTGATTTTTTTTTTTTTGGGGAGGGGAGGGAAGAGTCCTGTATCTCCCTTTTGTCTGTAACCAGAGTCTGGTTGGAGTCTCTGGTCAGCTTGAGGTCCTGTGGCTTGATTGGTTTCTTAAGTCAGTTTGTTGGAAGAGTCAGAAAAATGCTCTGCTTTACCCAAGATTTTGAGATTCCCCCTCCCAGGTTAGTTTACTGGGAGGGTGATCTGCTTTGAGAATCACAAAAGAGGGGGATGCAGTGATGAGGCTAGGTTCTGGGTAGAGTTGAGGCCTTTCAACAAACAGTAGCTTTTCCCTGGGGCTATTTTGTGAAAAAAACTCACAGCACCCAGCCTGGAGCCATTCTCAGGGTTTCTGTTTTTCAATTGATTGTGGTGGCTGCTAGAGGGAGGGGCAGCCTCTGGCTCTGGTTACCCAGTGAGGAGAGCCACTCCAATGGCTGGCGCCTGATCTGGGTGACTTTTCCCTGGATGGAACTGAGTCTGTGAGGTCACTTCGCCGTTAAGTTCTTGTGACCTGCTAAATGACTCGTTTTATTCCAAGGCCTGAGCTGGAGCTAGCTGCTCCTCCGGGCTTTGTCGGTATCCAAGATGGAGATCACCGGTGCTGGGGGGGGGAGGGGTGGCTTTCCCTCCTCTGCTCCCTGAGAAGGAGTGAGGAAGTTGGGCTTCTACTCACGCCGAGTCTTGGATCCTGGGTCGTCTCTGGTCTGCAAAGTGCAGGATGAAGTTGTCCGCTCCTTGTCAGTTCTTGCTGGTGTTGAGTAGAATCCGCTCGTCTGCTGCCTCTGGCTCCTTCATCCCGGACTGTGTCTCAGGTATGTCCCCGCGGCGGTGGTCGCCACCGCGACCCTGCCAACCCAGCGGCAGCTGCTGGCAGGCGCTCAGATGTGTCTGTTTGGCTTCCCCTCTCTTGACTAACTCTCTGTCCTGTAATGGCACACTTGTTGTGATTCTCTGGCTTGGGACTGTTCACTGGAACTCTGAAACTTTTTTCTATGCAAGAGCTTGTTCAGATTCCAGCTTCTCCTCCGCCATCTTCCTGGAACTCTAGTCCTCCTTCTTAAACTTAAGGCCTGGGCATTAACCATGAGCTTCTTTTGCTAAGGGCTAATATTGTACCAGTTAAGCCACACCTCAACTACCAGCTATTTTTGATAGTTAATTGGAGAGCAGTCTCCCATAGTTTCGCTGGGAGAGTTTAGCTGGGTACAGTATTCTTGGTGGATAGTTGTTTTTCTTTAGGGCATGGCATACATCATTCCAGGCTCTTCTTGGTTTAATTGTCGCTGCTGAGAAATCTGAAGTTTTTCTAATTGTTTTCCCTTCATAGGTGATTGATCTATTCTCCTTGACAGCTTTAAGGATCTTTTCCTTGGTCTGAGTTGATCCCGTGTGGATTATAATGTGACGGTGGGATGTCCTATTCTGATCTGGTCTATTTGGAGTACTGAAAGCTTTTTGTATATGAATAGGCCTAACTTTTTCCATGTTTGTGAAGTTCTCTGCTAGGATCCTGTTAAACAAATTTCCTAGACCATTAACTTCTGTTTCTAGGTGCTCCTCTACACCCATAATTCTCAGATTAGGACTTCTGAAGGTGCCTTTCAAATATTTCATAGATCTATCATATTTCTTGGATTTTTCTTGTATAATTGTGTTCTTTCTCCATAATATCTATGCTGTCTTCAACCCCCCAGATTCGATTTCCTGCATGATCTAACCTACTGTCAAGACTTTCTACTTTGTTTTTTTATTTCTTTTCCTCCTAATTGGTCAGCTTTGATGGCTTCAAATTCTTTTTGGAGCCTTGTTTTAGATCTTTTATGAACTTCTTTACTTCCTTAATTTGCTGTTCAGTGTTTATTCTCAAATAACTCAGTTGATTGATTATGGTTTTTTGCACTCCCATTCCTTCTGTTGGGCTCCATTTAGCATTCGGTTGTGGTCTCCCTGAATTCTATCAGCTGTCTCCTTATGGTTTCTATAAATTTCTCTATTGATTTTTTTCTATTGTCATCCCTCTCTTGCAATTCATGGATTTCCCTTTGATTAGTTCCCTATCGTTCTCTCAATTCCTGTAATTCTCTTTGACTGTTCTCCCCCTGCTCATGCAATTCCTCTCTTTCTCTTTGTTAATTTTCAGACTGCTTAACAATTCCTGTATTTCTCTTTGACTCTTCTCAACTTGCTCACCCAATTCGTGTATTAATCTTTGCACAGCTTCCTCACAATCACCAGACTCCTGTATTAATCTTTGGTTTGCCTCCTCTCCTTCCATATCACATTCACACTGAGTCCTTTGCAGGTTTTCAATCTTTTCATTCACCATGTTTACCAAAAGTGTTTGTACACCTTTCTGGGAACTCTCCTCTGGATTATTCATTAACTGATCTGTCACCTGATTATCAAGATTGGGAGTTGAGATACACGGACTTGCCATTTGTCTTGTGTTTTTCCAGCTTGCTCTCCCAATTTGGTATGAAAGTAACACTAATTTTGTGCTAGAACACTATTTTAAGGCAAGCATTAACTGGAGTCCTGTAGTCGCATGGTCAAAATGGCTGCAGGTACAATCTTGTTGAACAGATACAATCTATTCAACACCAACAACTATGGATTAATGGGCTAAAAACAGCAAAGAAGGATTTGGCAAGCCAGAAATTATTATGTTTAGGGATAAATGTAGGGAAAATAGGATTAGTGGGATCCAGAGAGTTTACAGGAGAGTGAATTTAACCAAGGATAATCTCAGAGAGGGAAATGGATTGGACAGATGATAGGAGAGAGATAAAAGAAAAAAAAAACAATAAAAAATGTAAACACAATAATTTAAATTTAAAAAGTTAAACACTTAAAAATTATGTAAGTATAAAGAAATGATATTTAGAGAAGAAAAGGATAGAGTGGGAGAAGACGAGGGATAGAAAGGAAACATGATAAACCAAAAAATAAAAATCCTTAAAATTATTTGTTTTTCCCCTTCCCCTCCACAAATTATGCCTACATCAAATAGAGTGAAAGCAGTGGTTATACTGTGTGGGAGGGATATACAAAGCAACCAAGAAATAATCTTATAAATGTATTAGAGACAATCGCATGAAAGAAAAAACAAACATTTGAATACATATCTTAGGGTTCATTTCTCTAACATCACCTTATCTGACATTTTTTGCTTGACTCAGACATATATTAGATATTTCAAATAAGGGAAACCATGGGACCTGTGTTTCTTTGGGACTGGCTTACTTCACTTAATATAATTTTTTCCAAGCCTTTCCATTTCCTAACAAATGGATCAATGTCATTCTTTCTGATGGAGGCAAAGAATTCCATTGTGTATATATACCACATTTACTTGAATCATTCATCTACTGAGGGGCATTTGTGTTGGTTCCATATCTTAGCTATAGTAAATAGTGCTGCAATAAACATATTCATGTTGGGAGCTTTAGTGTGGTCTTGTTTGTAAACATTTGGGTAAATGGCCAAAAGTGGGACTGCTGGGTCATAGGGGAGCTCTATGTGGAGTCTTTTGAGGAACCCCCATACTATACAGGTAGAACCATTGCAACAATGAGATGTACAAGCCATTATGCCGAAAAATGAACTTTACATCTTTCGTTTGGAGGGGGAGTGGAGGGGTGGGGAGGGGGGGAGGATTGGATGGGGGGTCGAGGGGAGGATGGAAAAGGATGGGAAGGGGAAACAAAGAGGAAGCTGCAATGTTTGATAAGAAATATACTCATTATCTTGCCTATGTAATTGTAACCCCTCTGTACAGTATTTTCACAATAAAAATAAAATAAAATAAAAAAGGGAAAAAAAGGAAAACAAACTTTACAATTTAGGCAAAGGGGAGTGGGGGGCATGTAGTTGTGGAGATGGGAGGGAAGGGATGGTAGGGGGAAAACAAAGAAGGAGATAACAATGCTTGATAAGAAATGTACTCATTACCTTGCTCATATAACTTTAACCCATCTATACAGTATTTTTACAATAAAACAAATAATAAAAATTAAAAAAGTAATTAAAAATCCTTAAAAGTAGTTAATTGAGGGCTGAGAAGGTGGCTCAGTGGTAGAGTGCATGCCTTGCATGCATGAGGCCCTGGGTTCGATTCCTCAGCACCACATAAGCAAAGAGAAAAAAGCCGGAAGTGGTACTGTGTCTCAAATGGTAGAGCCCTAGCCTTGAGCTGAAGAGCTGAGGGACAGTGCCCAGGCCCAGAGTTCAGGCCCCATGACCAGACCAAAAAAAAAACAAAAACAAAAGTAGTTAATTGAAAATTATATAGGTTATAAAGAAATAATACTATATTAAAGCAGTTAAGCCTAAGATGCAGTGAATTGAGTAATAAATTTCTGGATTAAGTAGGTACACAATGGAAGATAAGGTGTAATAATCGACAAGGGGTATACATCTGGGGATGAGCTGAACAGCAATTAAGCAACGCAAAAACGAAAGAAAGAGATAAAAAATAAGGAAAACAATAAAATTAAGGACGAAAAGGTTAAAAAAATTAAATAAAGAAGTACACACACTTACATATACACCTAAAATAAAAATTATGAGAAAAAGAAAAGATTAATAGAAAAAAATTTAAATGTTTTTAAAAAGTTACAAGAAAGAGTTCTTATAGAGTTATATTCAATAGGTAGGTCTCATTAGGTAGATGATGAATAGAACCCCACGTGCTATTCAGGCAAGAAAAAAAATTTATGAAACTGCTGCCCCCGCCATGCATCCTGGAAAAACAAGGCTGCAAAGGAAATGGTTTATGACCCACCCCTGGGCCAGAACTTATCTAGGTCAGGGACAGGAATAGGTATAGCCACACTGGATCTGAGTGTGACCTCCGGGACTGGGACCCACCTAAGGTCTGATAGGAGGCATGTGACCAGAGGTGGCCTAGGATATAAGCTAGCAGGAGGGGAAGGTGACAGCTTCCAGGTCTGCCAGTTACATAGGTAACAGATACTGGGTGGAAACTTAGCCAAGAGGAAGGGAGGTGTCCCTGTTCAGACCTTACATGTCAGCATTTTGATAATTATGAAAATGGGTAAAAATTATCTCTGGCTATTTCCTGCTTGCAAGGGACGTTGACAGTAGGGGTAAAAGGCTGAAAGGTGTTCCTCTGATAGAAGACAGCAGGTAACAGCTGTCACTTGGTGGGCATGAGTTCCTAGGTGAAGTCTGGAAAAGTCTCATGCATTGATGGGCTAAAAAAGTACTAAAGAGCAAATAAATGGCAAGTGGAAGGGCTTGGGGCTGAAAACGTTGGTACAAATGTCCCTAGCTACTTCTGACATCTGGCGACTAGGTAGAGGAGAAGTCAGGTAACACAGGCAAGAATATAAATTTCTATCCAGTTGAAAGGTAGACAGGTACAGACATTAGACAGGCAGGCTTCTTACTTCTATTGACCTCCTGGCTCTGGTTAAAGGGCAGGTACAAAGAGTGGCTGATGTGACATCATTTCCTCTTACTCTTTTCTGTGGTCCCTTGTTCCCCAGACTGGCTGAGTCTAGGTGCTTGTTGCTATGATGGTTTGTCCCAGGTGGTATTCAAGGAGGTTTGAACTCAAGGCCTGGACACTGTCCCTGAGCACTTCTGCTCAAGGCTATTGCTTTACCACATTGAGTTACAGTACCACTTCCAGTGTTTAGTTTGTTAGAAATAAGCGTCTTGATCCTTGTTTCTAGACTGGCTCTATGCAAGTTACTTGGGAGATGGAGTGTTAGGGATTTTTCAGCCTGGGATGGCTTTGAACTGCAATCTTTGCCACTGAAGCCCTTTATTATTTTCAATTAAAGCAACAAGGAGATCAAGTAGAACAAGTAGAGTTTACCTGGTTCTTATCAAGAATTGACCAACAAATATTCTGAAAAGACAAAACTCATTAAATGTGATGAGAATTTTAGCACAGATATAGTATTGATTTCTTTATGGTACCCCTACCAGTGCTTAAGTTAACCAAAGTTACAGGAAAAGCCTTAGCTTTTACAAATCAAAAGCAAAATTTCACCAGCTAATCAGCTGCATGTGATGGAGCCAAGGAAGACTCCAGTCTACTTTTACCATGGTGGAGGTAGGATGGTATACACAGGAGTGAGGGCTGTCTTCCAGGTTGGAAGAGATGGACTGGATCTGGACTGCATATAGACTGGCTAGCACTGAACTATGAAACCAAACTGAACAAACTTCAGGGATCTCAGATGATTTAAGCCAAATAACTTGGTTGCAATGCCAGATAACAAGTTTACACAGACACAGACATAGACACATAGGAATATACACACAGAATCAAGTTGAGGTCAGGGCAAAATCGAGTTGGTGCAAAATAGCAGCTGAGCTCCCAAGATGCCAAGATGGTGCATCTGCTACACGGTCAATACTAGAGAGAGCTAAAGATATTTTTTGGGGTCAGGTCATGGGGCCTGAACTCTGGGTCTGGGTGCTGTCCCTCAGAGCTTCAGCTCATGGCTAGCGCTCTACAACTTGGGCGACAGCACCACTTCTGGCTTTTTTCTTTTTTCTATGTGGTGCTAAGGAATTGAACCCAGGGCCTCATGCATGCAAGGCAAACACTCTACCAGTATGCCACCTTCCCAACCCGAGAGCTAAAGATTTTGAATGTGAGGGTGCATTGCTTCCAGAACACATGGATCTTCAGGTTCCACCCATAGTACAAAGGAAGAGGAGTGGTCCTTCAGGGGAGGAAGCCTTGCAGGAGAGGCCACAGGAATGGTCTCACATGGGAGGCCCCAAAGGAGGGATTACCTTGCAGGGGAGGTAGCAATAGAGGGGGTGCCTCATGGCGGAGGCTGCCAAACAGAGGGGTCTTGCTGGGGGGACCACAAATGGAGGGTGCACCTTGTTTGGGAGGCTGCAAAAGAGGGAATGGCCTCACAGGAGAGGCCACATATCGGGGTATACCTAACTGGGGAGGACGCAAATACTGTGACTCATGGGGGAGGCTGCAAAAGTGGGTGTAGTAGTAAGCTTGGTGGAAAGTTAAGAGTCAGATGAGAATAAACCCTTAACCCGCCATGTGGCCAAGATAGCGAACTCAAGATTGTGAATTTCTGAAAAACCACAAAGACAACCTAAACAAATGGAAACTCTGACAATTTTCAAACGTAGAATGGCTAGCCTTTGAGAGGGAACCTCGAGGGGGTGTCCTGGGACCCAGCCTATATTGCATTTTTCAGGGCACCAGCAAAAATGTTGTAGAAAAGAGAAAGGGAGAAATAAGGAAAGTTAGACATGATTGGCAGAGAGAGAGCAAAGAGAGGCTGAAAGTAAACAGACTTCTGACCATTTACTATTGCAGTGGCAAAAAAAAACTGTCTATATCTGAGAACGGCATAAAAATTAGGCTCTCTGGCTTTCCAGAGAGCACAGGAAGCATTTCAAAGGGGTTTCACAGCTCAGCTTGATTCGCAGCACCCCATTAAATGTATAGGAGAATCAGTCTGGTGATTGAAGGAGAGCTGACCAGGCAGAAGTGGCGTCCCAACTTCCCCCCCGAACCCTGTAGAGATAAATGGCCAAGTCCCTGACCAAATGTCCTTGATTTCAGAGGTGACTGGCCTTTCAGCTAAAAGCCATAAGAGCTCTCTGGCAAGGTGCCACATCTGGACAGAGATTGACCAACAGAAAACTGTAGAGAGTACTTTCAGTCATGAGAGTAGAGAAGTGGTATGGGTGTGGATGTGAAGGCCAGCAAGGTATTGGTGAAAAGTCTCGCATGATATCTCTAGGAAGTTTGGTTCACAGAAAAGGGGTAGTTAGGAAATTCTAACATTCACAACTCAAAATCCCCATCCGAGACACAGAACAATATGTAAGGCATATTAAATAGGTAGGTTTCCTTAGGCAGCCAATGAAGAGAACACCACGTGCTATTCAGGCAGGAAAAGAAATTTATTTACTGAACTTCTGCCCCTGCCATGTATAATTGAGAAGCATAGCTGAAACTGAAAGGGGGGATGGCCACCGCTGGGTGAGAATTTATCTAAGCCAGGATCTGGAACAGGTGTGGCAACATTGGATGCGGATGTGACCTCAGGGTCTGGGACCCTCCTAAGGTCAGATAGGAGGCATGTGACTAGACGTGGTCCAGGATGTGACCTAGCATGAGGGGAAGGTGACTGCTTCCAGGTCTACTAGTTACTTAGGTAACAGATGCTGGGCAGAAACTTAGCCAAGAGGGAGAGAGGTGTCCCTGTTCAGACCTTAAACATTCATTTTTTTTCTTGGGGGGTGGATGGGAAGATCCTGTTTCTCCCCTGTGTTCATAAGCAGTCACTGGGTGGAGTCTCTGGTCTGCTTTTGGTGTTTTTTTTTTTTTTTAATTGTGAAAATATCGTACAGAGGAGTTACAATTACATGGGCAACGTAATGAGTACATTTCTTATCAAGCATTGTTGCCTCCTCCTTTGTTTCCCCTTCCTATCCCTTCCCATCTCATTTCTCCCCCACACCCTCCCCCCAACCGGGCCAAAGTTGTAAAGTTTTTTTTCCACATAACGACTTGTACATCTCATTGTTGCAATGGGTCCAACTGTATCCCTATTTAAATGGTTTGTTTTTGCCCTTCCCCTTCACAAATTATACCAGTATCAAACATAGTGAAAGCAGTGGTTATACCAGGGGGAGGGACCTACAAATCAACAAAGAAATCATTTTAAAAATGTGCTACAATCTCAAGAAAGAAAAAAAAAAACATTTAAATCCTTACCTTGGAGTCCATTTAGCCTAATATCAACTATTGTGACTGTTTAGGCTTAGCTCAGACATATACTAGACTCTACATATATATTTGAAGGTATTTGATGTATGATAAACCATCAACATAAAATATACAGTGATTTTGATAAAAAATAAAAATGACTCAGAAAAAATTATAAATGCAAAAACACTCTTCACAGAATCAAACTCAGACATATTTCATAACTTTGAAAAGGATAAAGTGGCTGAAGTTAGTATAAATTCAGAAGTATGACAATTCTCAAAGACATAAAAAGATATTCATATATTTCATTATATAACCCAAAGCAGAAAGCAAATGTTGTTGTGATGATTTTTTATAACACAGTCTCGCAGGTGCTGGGAAGGTGGATTAGTAGTAGAGTGCTTGCCTTGCATGCTTGAGGCCCTAGGTTTCATTTCTCAGCACTACATAAGCAGAAAAAGATGGAAGTGGTGTTGTGGCTCAAGTGTTAGCACTAGACTTGACCTAAGGGACAGAACCTAGGACCCAGAGTTCAAGACCCATTACCACAATATCAAATACAAGAAACTAAACACTCTCTCACTTTTGTGGCCTCAACTCTGTAATACTGCTGCATCAGCATAGGGCTAAGATTTTAGCTGTGGACACATATCAACACTCTAGATTCAGAGTCTACTTGAGAAAATTTTTAATCAATATTTTGTTCTTAATTTTGCTCATTGTAAATTCATAAGCAACTATAAAAAATGGTTTGGCCTTCCCAGGAACATTCTCAAAGTACTTCCTAATGATGATTTACAAAATGTTGTATTATATTACAAGTAAAACAATGCTACAAATAAAGAATACCAATAATTAAACATTAATGATTAATAAAATTAAAACCAAAACAATTACCAGTGTTTTCAGAATTCAATGTGTACTACATATTAAATTTTACATTTGTTTTTTGTCGCTCATGGGGCTTGAACTCTGGGCTTGGGCGCTGTCCTTCAATTCTTCAGCTCAAGGTGAGCGCTCTTCCACTTGAGCCACAGTGCCACTTCTGGTTTTCGCTTTGAACCGTGATCCTCAGATCTCAGCCTCCTGAGTAGCTAGGATTATAAGCATGAGGCATCAGCACCTGGCTTTTTATTTTACTATTTTCTCATATCCCTGTACTTTTAAAACTGGCTAATATTATGATGTTCAACAGGACTTTTATTGGCTCTGAGTAGTCTTTAAAGATTCCAACTAAGATTACTATTTATGGCTCATCTCTTTATGTGTATATGGCTTATATAATTATTTGTTCGTTGCTAACATATAAAGTAATGAAGCTCTAAAGTTTTAACCGAAACTGTGTAGTTAACAAAGTCTTAACTCTTCATTCTGCTTCTTTACACAGACCTTGCAACTTCTCAGTAAAGTTTCTACAAACTCTGAAATGTACTTACTTATAGTATATTTCTGGTACCATATGTCTTAATAACTTTATAGAAAAGTTTTATGACCTTCCAAATAGTTACCGGTGTGACCAACCAGCACAAGGCTTTCAGAGTAATTTTAAAAGCAGAAGAAAATTTACTTCATGGGTGCCTGTTTTATCATCTCTTACTTATAAAGCATTTTGGAGTGATTATATGTAAATTTATTTTGTTTTTGGATTCTTAAAAGACAGTAAGTGATGATACTTAAAGTTTTAGTCCTTTTAAAAAGGAAACTGGAGCTGTGGGACAGAAGAAATTTGGCTCTCTTTGGACCTCACTTTATAAGCTCTGCTCTGTGCATGATAGCCCAATGTCACCAACACAGCCTGTGTTGAAGACAAAATGTGACAAAAAACAATTACCATGGGCAATAATTGCTATGCTATTATTTCTTGGACAATATGAATATTGAATTGAGAGTGCAAGAGAACGGAGAGATTTTACCTACCTTTTTGTATCGGTGAAAGAATTTTGGAAACTTTGACTCGTTTCCTTCCTCACTATGTCTTTGGGCCATGAACTTAGTGCCTTTAGTTACAATTTTTCCCAACAGTAAAATGATAATTACATTACCATTATAGCAAATTTTATCTTAAGAATTAAGATACATAACACTTGTGAAATACTTATCATAAACTTCTATGAATGAGCTTTGAGTTTAGACAGCAGTTTTTTAAAATACTAAATAGAATGCGATATGTATTACAGAAACCATTACATGTAGTGAGCAACCAGAAATAATGTTATCTATTGACTATGCTCTGCTTCCAAGGAAGCGAGCTGGGTAAGTTCTCATGCTGTAAAACAAACAGGTTATCTTATGTTTTGATAGTGTAAAAATATCAGGGGCAGAATAATGAATGAATGTTGTAGACTTAGGTGACGTCCATATGAAAATGTGCAAAACTTGATAAAGTGAAAATGTATCTGAGCAGTATGTTGTGTTTTACATCATTTAAGTTACATTGCAAAGATAGGAAATGCCTCGAAGCATGAATTCTCTTTTTGACACCCTATCATAGGTCCTTAGAAGGATGAACGAACTCTTCCCTTATTCTTGTAGAGGCATCATCAGACGAGAGGAACTGTACTTTTTGTTTGCTTCCATTTATTCTTCATTTAGAAAGTTGAAGTACATAAGACTGAAAGAAACCAAGGAAAATTAGACACACAGGCTTTAGAAAGAGCAATCAACGTAAAATAAATAAAATACATTTAGTCTTGTAAAAGGTCTAACTAAATTGAGTTATATAGTCTCAAGCATAGACAGAAAATGATTTAAACAATACGTTATTGAAAATTGAAAAATGTTAGATTTGCTTAATTTTTTCCTTTCTACTACATTGAATTAATTATTGATTTTCTATAGAGATATTAAAGATGAGATTAACAAGAACCTTGATTAAAAATGGACAAAAGTTCTGAATAGACACGCTTTCCAAAAAGCCCTGAAAATCGCCAGTGGGTTTACAAAGTTGTGTTTAATACCACTTCTATGCTGGCTTAATGCTTTGTGAACAGAAGTCTTTAGAGAAATGCAATTCAAAATTATTATGATACTACTTTACAACTATTATAACTCATCAAAAAATCAAAGGAAACAGATGTGGTGGTAAAGGCTTGTAATTCCAAGCATTTAAGAGGTTGGAGTAAGAGGATTTGAGACTAAGGCCAGTCTGGGGTACTGCACATAGTAAAAACCTGTCCTTTAAAAAAACTCAAGGTGATAATGTTGGTGAGAATATGGAGAAAAGGAAATTTTGTACACTCTTGGTCAAAATGCCGGTTAGTATTCTCATTGTAGAAAGTAGTACACAGTTTTCTAAAGAAATGCAAAGTTGAAATGTCATCTGACCCACCAATCATGTGATTATTTCTCTCTGGGTAACTCAGAAATATATCTGTAGTTCATTGTTATTCACATTATTCATAACAATGGCCAAGAAATAGCTTGAAGTTTAGTTTTCAACTACAGACTAACAAAGCAACTGTGGTACATGCACAAATGTATTTTTCTGTTTCATCCTTAAAATAGCAAGAAAGTTCTCCCATTAGCCACAACTTACTATGATCAGAAAGATGTATTCTAAATGAAGAAAAATGTTGTCTTCTGATCTTTGTAATACCACACACACACACACACACACACACACACACACACACACACACACACACACATCAACCTCAAACTTTAAGAGAATTTTTTTTAAAAGTAAAGCAAACTGGAATTACTAGGCAATTTATGTCACAATGTATAAAATAGTAGATATGCAGGATGACCAAGAATAGAGTTGTAATGTACAACATGATGTTAAAGGGGACAAGTCTATCCTTACATAAGAATGAAGTTAAATTAGTAGGAGATGTTCTTCCTAGTAGGAGTGGCTCTTTTAGTTGTTCTTCCTTCAGTAATGGATGAAATGAACGTAATTCTTTAAATATACCTGCCTGTGTACAGAAATAATAACAATCAACAATAATAAATGCTCAACATAGAACAAAATTTCAAATTAAAATACATGAGATTTTCCTTGGTATAACCTAATTATTACAAATAAGGGAAACCATGGGACCTATGTTTCTTTAAGTCTGGCTTGCTTCAATTGATATGATTTTTTCCAAGATCTTCCATTTCATTACAAGTGAGATGGTGTCATTCTTTCTGGTATGTGTGTGTGTGACATTTTCTTGATCCATTCATCTACTACTAGGGGCAACTGGGTTGATTCCATATCTTAGCTATGGGAAATATACTGTGATAAACATAATTGTGCTGGTAGCTTTAGTGTGGCCTTGTTTGTGGTCACTAGGGCAAATGTCCAGAAGTGGGATTACTGGGTAATAGGAAAGCATTATTGTGTACATCAAGGATAATCTTGGTAGATGAGCAGAATAGCTCAATAGCTATGTACATATAACCGTGTAAGGTGATTCCAAGTGAAATCAACTCCAAGACATGTTTTTGTTGTTGTTGTTTTTAATGTACTACATGGTTTCTTTTTATCATTTGTGTTTTCCCCACCTATGGTTTTCCCCCTGTAGTCACTGTACTTGATTTTTATACCTTGATTACTGTAAATATGTTGATCTGAACTATGGAAGGGAAAGGAAAAAGACAAAATGGTGAGACAAAGGACAAAGGGGGAACCTATGCAATAGTGACACTCACAACCAATATGTTGGAAATAATCTTGGGGTGCTGGGAGGGAAAAGGGAGAAAATAGGGGAAGGAGTAACAAGTTAGAAAAGAAATGAATTCACTACCTTACTTATGTAACTATAAGCCCTCTGTACGTTACCTTGACAATAAAATTTAAATAAAAGATAAAATAAAATACATGAGATCAGCAATACAGGATATGGGAATATGTGAATGGGGAAAATAGTGCACTATACGAGAAAACTAGAACAGCTGTGGAAAGCAGTAATTTTACTTTAACATAGGTAGTAGTAAACTAGCGTACAGATTTTCTGCCTCCTGTCAGTCACTAAAAAGGGAAAACAAATTGCACAATCAGTAAACCAATAGAGATAAAATAGAAAATTAAACAATTATGGTGAAGAAATGATTTGGACCAAAAATAACAAATTACACAATTTGGAAACAAATAACAAGCTTGTAAGTTTAAAAAATATTACCCATAATTCTATTAAATGATTTTTACATCACAATTAGTTAGAATTATAATTCAAATCACAGATTAATAGAATATCATTTAAATAATAGGTACTTATTACTGATTTCTTAATACTGAACGTTTAATATAAAATTTTAATTTTAGTAGCAATTGAAAAGAGAAAGTGAAACTAATTTTAATAATGTATTTCATTAATTGTAAAATTAAGAATCATTAGAACTTAAACAAATACTATATCATTATTTCAATAATTAATCATCATTTCATTTCTGTGAATTAATGCAATAATTCAAAGTGTATTATACACTTAACACTAATCTTAACATCAAAGAATAAATTATTGCTCACGACTCTTGGTACTAGGTGGAAGGGTTCAGCACTGTGGTAAAATTCACACCACACATCCTCCTGGCAGTTTGTGAGGGTATAACTCCTCTCGTCTAGCTTAAATTGTGGAAATTTGGTTACTACATGCATGTTAAATTCCTGTCTAGGTGACCTCCATATAATTATATACAATTATATATAGGAAGAGTATTTCAGATGATAATTAAAAGTCATATTCATTCATTAAAATTTTATAATTTTGTGCCAAATAAATATTTATGGAAAGGCTGAATTTTTGAGTAGATGATGGTGCATGTGTGCCTGATTATACATATTGAGGTTTATTTTATCTTCTGACATTGTTTCTATGGTTTGATTAAATTTTCCATAAAAGGTTAAGTGTATTATATTGGATATATGAAAGTAAACTGAATGTTTATTTCATTAATCCTTTAGCACTTGTCTAATCCCAAATACATATTATCCATATGTTTTCAGAAATGAAAATAACAACAGATATAAGCAAAATAAATCTGTCTAATCCCAAGTATAAATTATCCGTGTTTTTAAAGTAACGAAAGTAAGAAAAGATATAAGCAAGATAGATCAAGTCTGTAGACAGGTATTTCCCCCTTTATTTTGATAGTTGCTCCTCTGTTACACTACAGAATATTCGTGGGAAAATGTACTCCAGGCTGACCACAACTGAAGAATATTATAGTTTGATCTATCATAAGAGAAGGAAGGAAGGGGATCATTCCTTCTAAAAGTCAGTTCTCAGGAATGTGATCTGTTTTAGGGTGGTGACTTGGAAATGAACATTTTTCACAGTCGACCTTGAAAAGCCATCTTGACAGACCATTTTTGTAAGTGGTTACAGAGGATTATTCATGGCTTTGCAAGGATGCCAAATTGCCTCATTTTGAAACAACTAAAGAAGGAATTTAGTCAGGTATTGTTTGTATCTTTAGGGGAAAATCCCATTGACGTTAGGCCAGGGGATCACTGGGGCCCAGAGAAGCTACTACCTTGAATAGTAATGCTAGACCTCTAAAAAACAAAACAAAACAAACAAACAAAAAAACTCCAGAAAGCACAGCCAGTCAGGGCTGCTCTCACATCCTACATGAAGACAGGCAGAAAACAGAAGCTGAGAGTCATTTAGCTGATAACTATTATATTTTTATGAGTCAGACTGAAATGAAACTCTAAAGAGAAGGTCAGAATGACTAATCAGACAGATTAAAATTGGTCAAAGTTTGGAAAGTAGAATTACATGTAGAACAAATAAATCATAGAAAGCCCGTGCATGTAAGAATAAGACAGCAGACCAAATTCCAGAAATTTTCCAGACATTTTCTTAGAGGACAGGTTAATGAATTATCATGGTAATCTTTGAATTCTTAAATATTTGGTCACATGTGGGAGAAGACCAATTGCTGAAGACAAAGAAAATGTTATTACTCTGTTAGGAGGTCCAATATCATATTAGGAAAAAATGACTTGTAATAAAAAGAGACAAATAATTATTCCAGTTAAGGGTTTCATTTGTTTTGATGTAACAGCTGTTCATTTAGGTACTAGCAGTTACCATACAATTGGTCTAGACTCACAGCTGAGATGATATTGACTGCAGTATGCGCACATGAAAGAAAAGAGAAAATTTACAAATGTGTGATGAAATGAGCTGAGTGTGAAGTGCTCTAATAGTGATATCTGAGCTTTAGACCCAGATGAGGAGGTGGATTTTCTACTTTTATAAAAAAAACAAAAACAATTTTTAGCCTGGTGCCAGTGGCTCACAGCTGTAATCCAAGCTACTCAGGAAGCTGAGATCTGAGGACTGCTGTTCAAATCCAGCCTGGGCAGGAAAGTCCCTGAGACTATTATCTCCATTTAACAACCAGAAAACCAGAAGTGCCACTATGGCTCAAGTGGTAGAACACTCACCATGAGTTGAAGAGCTCAGGGACAGAGCCTAATCCCAGACTTCAAGCACCTTGACCAACAACAACAAAAACAAAATCCCTCTTTTCGTGGACTGCCTACATTTTTTCCTAACATTCAACAAAGAAGCCATTTTATCACCCATTCATTTAAGTCCTGTCCTAGCTACTGCAAATAGAATGATTTGGTATCTTATGTCAAAAGATTCATATTTGTGGAAACAAATACCAGCAGTGGTGACCTTTTTTTCCAGTCTTTGAACTTGGGACCTAAGCCCTGAACATGCTTATGCTTATAGCTTTAGTGTGAGCGTTTTTATTATTTATTGGATTACTGACCATGGGGGGAATTACTGGGGCATAAGGGAGATCTATGCTTAGTCTTTTGACGAATCTCCATAATGCATTCCAGAGTGGTTGAACAAGTTTAATTTCCCACCAACAGCATAATAAAGGTCCCTATTGGCTACATCTACGCCAGTAATTGCTATTGTTAGTTTTCTTGATAATGGCCATTCTATCTGGGGTGAGGTACAATCTGTCTTGTTTACTTGAAGATTTGTAGGCACCTTCTAGCTACCAGAAATGAATGAATCCATGAAACCTAAATTTCTATGAGTTTGCCTTCCTTTCTCTTAATATAATTTTCCCAAGCCTTTCATTTTCCTCAAGACTGGTGAAAAATAATCCTTTCTGATGGGTGAATTCCACTGAATTCCATTGTGTGTGTGTGTGTGTGTGTGTGTGTGTGTGTGTGTGTGTGTGTGTGTGTGTGTGTGTGTGTGAAAGATGACTATAGGCCCATGAGTTCACTTCTGAGCCTTCTGTTTCATCTGTAATTTTGCAATTCCATATTGAATTTGGATTGCTTTCTCTACTGAATTGAAGAATATTGTTGAGATTTTCATGGATATTGCTTTGTCAATTGTTTGGGGGCAGTATTGCAGTTTTCACAATGTTAATTCTTCCATCTAGGAACATTGAAAGACTTTCCATTTCCTTGAATCTCCTCCAATTTCCCTTCTTAGATTTTTAAAGTTTTAACAGCAGAGGTCATTCACATTTTTAGTTTAATTAATTCCTAGTATTGTTGATGTTATTTTGTTTTGTTTAATATGATATGATTTTGAGCTAATACATATGAGGTTGTTTCTTGGATTTCAGCATGGATCTTCCCATTGTTTGCAACACAGGAAACCTACTGATTCTTGTGGGTTTTATACCCTGCTATATTGCTGAAGATTGGTATCACCTTTACTAACTTGAGAGAGAAAGTTATACGATCCTTTAAATACAGGATCATTTCATCTATAAAAAGGGATAGATTTACTTCTTCCCTATGTGGGTCCCCTTTATGTTTTTCTCTTGTCTATTGCTCTTGCTAGAAAGTCCACTACTATATTGAAGAGTAGTAGAGAGTATGACATCCTTGGCTCATTCCTAATTTTAATGATTTCATGCTTCCACCGTTAGGTACATGCTAAATATCTCTTTGTCATATACACACTCTTTATTATATTGAGGAAAGTTCCATGCATTCCTAGCTTCTCAGACCTTTTAATCATAAAGAGGTATTGGAATTTGCTAAAAGCTATTTCTTCATCTATATTGATGATCATGTGTTTCTTGTCCCTGCTTCTGTTGATGGTTTGTATTATTTTTATTGACAAGTATATTGAATCCAATTGTATACTAGGATCAATCCTGCTTCATAATAGCATATTTTTTGTTAGTTGTTAAAATTGGTTGGTAAGAATTTTATTTAGAAATTCTGCATCAATGCTTATCAAAGAGTTGGGGTTATAGTTCTCTTTCTTTGAGGAGTCACTATATGATTTGGGGAATAGATTTTTTTGAATTTTTTAAATTATGCAAATATCATATAGAGCAGTTACAATTACATGGGCAAGATAATGAGTACATTTCTTATCAAGCATTGTTGCTTCCTCCTTTGTTTCCCCTTCCTACCCTTTGGGGAATAGTTTAATTCTAGCTTCAAAGAATGGGTTTGATAATTCCCTTTCCCTTTCTATTCCATTGAAGAGTTTGGTCTGAGTATTGTAAGTTCTTTGCAGGCCTTAATTTCATGGTAAATCCATTGAGTCCCATATTTTTCTGGTATGGGAATTGTTTATTGACATTTCATTTTCATTACTTCTTATGCATTACTTCTTTGTTCACTTTGAGTATAGGAAATCATCAATTTCTCCAGGATACTCCAGGTGATTCGCATAAGGTTTTCAAAGTCCTTTCTTTGAAGATTCTAAGTTGTCCTTATTTCTGTTGTGATGTCTCATTTTTTGTCTCCAATTTTATATATTTGGGTGAGTTCTTTTATTGTTTTTTGTTTTTTTTATTATGAAGTTGATTTACAGAGGTGGGTTACAGTTACATAAGTAATGACTACATTTTTTTTGAACTGTGTTACACCTTTCTCCTTTTCTCCTGCTTTCTCCAATCTTGACATCCCACTCCCCCAATTTTGTAAAATTCATTTCTAACATAGTGTCTACTGTATATTACTGTTGCTTTGGTTAATCTTTGCTGCACCATTTCTGTGATTTCTCTTCCCTTCCCAAAATCAGATTAATTTATGTATAAGACAAAAGGTACAGAAATCAAAAATGGTGACTACAGGGAATAAACCAAAGGGGAGAAAGTAAATAAAAATAACTAATAACAGCTCACTATAAATCATCTTGTAATCATTTCTTGGAGCTCATTTCGATAAGCATCATTTTATATGGTGATATGCATATAGCTATTGAGCTATTGTGATCTTTTCTAAGAATATCCTAGACATATTCTAGTTTTTCCAAATGAGTGAAAACATGTAGCCTATGATTCCTTTGGTCTGGCTTGTTTGACTTATTGTGTTTACTAAGTCTTTCCATTTCCTTACAAATGGGGAAATGTCATTCTTTGTGACAGAAGCATATAATTTTGTTTAGAATATATATGACATTTTCTTGATCCATTCATCTACTGAGGAGCATTGGGGTTGGTTCCATATCTTACCTATTGTAAATAATGCTACAATGGACATAGTGGTGATGGTAGTTTTAGTTGGCTTCTTTGTGGTCATTTGGGTAAATGCCCAGAGTGGAATTGCTGGGTCATAGGGGAGCACTTTTGAGGAATGTCTGTACTTCTTTACAGAATATTTGAATAAGTTTACATTTCCCCCAATAGTGTAGTAATGTTCATTTTTGGCCACATCCCCATCAGCCCAACATCTGTTATAATTAATTTTCTTCATAATAGTCATTCTAACTGGGATGAGGTGGAATCTCAATGTTGCTTTGATTTGTCTATTGGCCATTCATTTTTCTTCTTCAGAGAGGTCTCTCTTCAAATCTTTAACAAACTTACTATTAGGGTTGTTGTTTCTTTGAGGATATTTTTTTGTGGTGTTAACTTTTGGTCCTCTAAGTATATTTGAGATTAGATGCCATTGCCTGTTGCATAGCAAATAAAGATCTTCTCCCAATCTGTGAGCTTTCTAATTATCTTTCCATCTATATAATTTCTCTACTTAGTCTGATTTGGTAAGAGTTTGTCAAGTCTGTTTATTCAAGGAACCAACTCTTTTGTTGATTCTATGTTTTTTTAGTCTTTAGTTATTTTCAATTTATTATTTTTATTTCTTTCTGTCCACTGCTTTGAGCTTGTCCTCTTTTCAAGGAGCTTGAGGTACATAATTGAAATATTGGTTTGAGATTTCCCTAATTGCTTGATGTAGGCACTCAGAGCTATAAATTTTTCTCTAAATACTGCATTTACCGTGTCCCAGAGGTGCTGGTATTTTGTGTGTTCATTTTTGTTAAATTCCAGAAACTTTCAGATTTCCATTCTAATCTCTTTAGTGTCCCACTGGTCATTCATCAACGTGTTGTTCAGTCTTCATGGGTTTGAGAATTATTTTTTGCTTTAGTTTTTTGATTCTAAATTTATTCTGTTGTGGTCAGACAGGATATGGGATGTCAATTTATTTTTCTTTCAATTTGGACAGAAATTCTGTGTGACATAGGATATATTCTATTTTGAAGAGTCTTCCATGAGTTGCTGTGAAGAATGTATATTCTGACACTGAATGTATATTCTTTAGTTGTCTGTTAGGAATAGGTGGTCAATGTAGTTATTTAGATCTACAGCTTCTTGGTTGAGTTTTTCCTGGTTGCCGTATCCATGGATCACAATGATGTGTTGAGATGTGATTTTATGTTAAGTAGTATTTGGTTGATGAAGTGGGGTGCTCCAGGAGTCGGGACATTGATATTTAGACTTGTTATATCCTCCTAATGGAGAATTGCCTTTACTAATATGTAATATCTCTTCCTACTAATTTTAATTTGAATTCTATTTTATCTTATGGTAGTGATTCTACTGTGGCATGTTTATGATGTCCATCTGTTTGAAAATTTTCCTTCCAGCCCTTCAGTTGGAGTACGTGTTTGTTTTGGTCAATAAAATGTGTCTCTTGTAGATACCAGATAGATGCCTCTTGTTCTTTCATTCTATCTAATCTGTCTTCTAATTGGAAAGTTAGTCCATTGATATTGAGAGTTAAGATTATGAAATATTTGATGAGTTCTGCTATGTTATACATGGTTGGGAGCTGAAAGTACAGCTCAAATGTCATCTTGACCCCTGTGTTCAAATGAAGGCATGTACAAGGAACTGGCTTACTTGAAAAACACCAGATGCCTGGGATTGCTTTGCTATGTCTACAGAGTTTGTTTTACTTTCAACCAGTTGACATTGTCTTGTTTTTTACTGCACTCTGTTTTATAGAAATTTTCCTTGTTTCTCTGGACTATAGTAACCTTATGTTGCTTCTTGACTTCTAACAGTATATATTAGGGAAAGTTAAAAATAAACGGTGCTGCAGTCTTGAGCTGCAGACCATCCAACCCCATCCTTTGCCTTCTGTCTTTTTTTTCTCATCTTCACCCCCTAAATCAGGAATCCCTTTGATTGCCGGCAGGCTCCATCAATACACCTGCTTTTAGGATCTGTGCCTCATCTTCTTATAATATATTTACCTTGTTCTATGGTAGGGAGTATTTTATATAACCAGTTCCTGTTCTTCTTGATCTTCTCTATGTAGGATACATTTCATGAACTACTATCCTGCTGATTTGGTCGAGATACATTGTTTCAAGTTTTCTTTGTCGTGAAATATTTTTATATATCCTTTAAAGGTAAAGGAGAGTTTGGCTTGGGACCATATTCACGGTTGGCAGTTATTTGCCTTTAATATTTGTCATAAAATGCCAGCCTGTCCTTTTTACCATATCATCTAAGAAATCTGTATTTATTCTAACTGTATATCCTTTATAAATAATAATCTTTTTTCTATGACAGCTTTAAGAATACTTTCATTGATCTCTAATGATCCTCTAATAGATTATGAAGTGGTGGTGGGTTGTTCTGTTATGATATTCTCTGGTGTTCTAAAGGTTTCTCTTCTCTGAATGAGCCTATCTTTTTGGATGTTTGGAATGATCTTTCCTGGAATTCTGTCATATGTTTGCCATCCATTTGGTACCCTGCTCTTCCCCTTCTTGATAACTATGTTCTGCAAATTTGATCTTCTAACTGATGCTTGAAGTTCCCGCAAGATGGTTTCTTATTTCTTGGATTGGTTCTAATTGATTATCTCCTCATTCCCTTCATCCCTGAGATTTTCTTCTATATCATCTATTTGCTCTTCAGACTTTCTGCTTTGTTTTTGATTTCTTTGTCTTCAAATTGGTCATTTTTAGGGCCTTTTTCCTTTATTAAAGCTTTGTTTGAGGTTTTGTTTGGACTATCTTTAAATCTTATCTTTGGGTGGGAGGTTTATTTTATCTGTACCTTCAATCATATCTTTTAACTAGACATCTATTTTTTTTTCTTTGACTCCCTGGCCTTCTTAGAATTCATCTTTTTGTTTGTAGTCTCCCCATGAATTTTTTTGCTAATATTTGGCTGGACTCATTTTGTTCTCAAATTTCCTGTAGAAGTTTTGTATTGCTTCATTAATCACATTTTTGATCAGAATTTGTAATGTATTTTGAAATGTATCTTCTAGGTCCTTGATTGTCTGCTCTAATGCCTGGTTATTTTTTGTATGAGTTATACTACCTTGATATCACTTTTCTTGTATTTTTCTGATTTGTCTTGTTCTTTTGGAGTATTACTTGGCTTTCATTTGGAGGACCTATGATCTTAATAGGTAACTCTCTTTGTTGATTTGCCAGGTGTTGGTTTGATCTTCTCTTGCGATTTGTTTTTCTAGAATTAGGTTTCTTTTTTAAGTTTTTTTTATTGTAAAAATATCGTGCAGAGTGGTTACAATTACATGGGCAACATAATGAGTGCATTCTTATCAAGAATTTTTGCCTATTCCTCTGTTTACCCTTCCCATCTCTTCCCATCCCCCACCTGAACCAAAGTTGTAAAATTCATTTTTGACATAACATCTTGTACGTCTCATTGCTGCAATGGATCCACCTGTATCGCTATATAAAGAATCATTTCTTCCCTTTCCCTCCACAAATTATACCAATATCAAATACAATGAAAAAAGGGGTTATGCCGGGGGGGGGGGGGACATACAAAGCAACAAAGTATTACCTTATAAATGTGTTAGACACAATACTAAGAAAGAAAATAAATTGAGTCTTTAACATAGAGTTCATTTCCCCTAACATCAACTTATCTGACCTTTGCTGTTTGTCTCAGACATATACTAGTTATTGCAAATAAGGGAAACCATGGGACCTATGTTTCTTTGTGCCTGAATTACTTCACTTAATATAGTTTTTTCCAAGACTTTCCATTTCCTAAACAAATGGGGCAATTTCATTCTTTCTGATGGAGGCATAGAATTCCATTGTGTATATATACCACATTTTCTTGATACATTCATCCACTGAGGGGTATCTGGGTAGGTTCCATATCTTAATTATCATAAATAATGCTGGGATTTGTTTTTGCCCTTCCCGTCCACAAATTATACCAATATCAAATACAATGAAAGCAGGGGTTATACCATGGGGGAGGGATATACAAAGTAACAAAGAATTCAACTTATAAATATGTTAGAAACAATTGCATGAAAGAAAACACATTTGAATCTTTTACTTGGGGTTCATTTCACCTAACATCAACTTATCTGACCTTTTCTCCTTGTCTCAAACATATACTAGTTATTGAATATGCGGGAAACCATGGGACCTATGTTTCTTTGGGCCTGGCTTAATTCACTTAATAAAAACTTTCCCAAGTCTTTCCATTTCTGGGTTGGTTCCATATCATAGCTATGGTAAATAATGCTGCAATAAACACACTTGTGCTAATAGCTGGAGTATAGTCTTGTTTGTGACCATCGGATAAATGCCCCAAAGTGGGATTTCTGGGTCATAGGGGAGCTCTATGTGGAGTCATTAGAAGAACCCCCATATTACTTTCCAAAGTGAAAAAGTTTACACTCCCACCAACAATGAAGTAGAGTTCCCTTCTGTCCACATCCCCTCCAGCATCTATTATTATTAGAGTTCTTGATTATAGCCCTGCTAACTGGAGTGAGGTGGTACCTCAATGTCGTTTTGATTTGCATTTCTTTTATGGGTATGGAGGTTGAGCATTTCTTCATGTGTCTATTGGCCATCCTTCTTTCCTCTTCAGAGAAGTTTCTCTTTAAGTTTAGCCCACTTATTTATTGCGCAGTTGTTTCTTTGAGACTTTGTTGTTTGGGGTTTTAAGTTTTTGATATCCAGGTATATATTAGATATGAGACCCTTGTCCATTATATGGCTAGGGAAGATGTTCTCCCAATCCATGGGCTTTCTATTGATCTTTCTAGCAATGTCCTTTGCCATGCCGAAGCTCTGCCTTTTCATGCAATCCCATTTGTCCATCCTTTCTTTGCTTTTTGAGTTTCTGGGTCTCTTTTAATAAAAGTTTGGCCTGTGCCAAGGAGAACAAGGATTTCTCCTATTCCATGCTGTAATGATTTCAGAGGGTCTGCTTTAACTCCAAGGTCTTTGATCCATTTGGAGTTGATTTTGGTGCAGGGTGAAATATAAGGATCTTCCTTTAGTGTTATACAAGTGTTTAACCAATTTTGCCAGCACCATTTACTGAAGAAGCTGTCTTTCTTCCATTCTATTTTTTTAGCTCCATAATCGAAGATTAGATGGCTATAGGTCTGTGGGTTCATTTCTGGGTTTTCAGTTCAATTCTATTAGTCCTGAAGTTTGTTCTTGTGTCAGTACCAGGCTGTTTCGATTACTATGGCTTGGTAGTAGGGTTTCAAATTCAGTATTGATATTCTTCCAGCACTGTTCTTTCTGTTAAGGATCCTTTTTGCTATTTCGGTTTTTTTATTGTTCCATAAGAATTTTTGGATTTCCTCTTCTATTTCCTTGAAGAATGAGGTTGGAATATTGATAGGTAACGTTTTGAATTTATAGATAGCCTTGGGATGTATTGCAATTTTCACGATGTGGATCCTTCCAATCCTGGATTATGGGAGATTTTTCAACTTTCTAAATACTATTTTGATTTCCTTTTTCAGGTTTTAAAAGTTTTCATCATAGAGGTCCTTCACTTCTTTGATTAAATTAATTCCCATGTATTTCACTTTTGGGGGGATATTACAAATGGAGTTGCTTTCCTGATTTCAGCCTCACTTTTCTCATTGTTGGCATCCAGAAAAGCCATTGATTTTTGAAGGTTAATTTTGTACCCTTCTATTTTGCTAAAGTTTTGAATCAACTTGAGTAATTTAGGAGTGGAGTCCATGGGATTCTTGAAATACATGATCATGTCATCTGCCTAGAGGGAGTGTTTTACTTCATCTTTGCCTATTTGAATCCATTTTATATTCGCATCTTTTCTTGTTGCTGAAGCTAGGCATTCTAATACTCAACTGAAGAGAAGTGGAGAGAGTGGACATCCTTGTCTCGTTCCTGAGTATAATGCTGGATATAGGTTTGTCATATACAGCCATTATTGTATTGAGGAATGTTCCCAGGATTCCCAGAACCTTCATCATAAAGGGGTGTTGGATCTTGTCAAATGCTTTTTCTGCATGTATTGAGATAACTATGTGGTTCTTATCCTTGCTCTTGTTAATGTGATAAATTATATTAATTTGTTTGCATATATTGAACCAGCTTTGCATCCCTGAAATAAATCTTCTTTGATTGTGGTGTATGAATTTTTGGATGAATTGTTGAAGTTGATTGGCCAAAATGTTGTTGAGAAGTTTTGCATCAATGCCCCTCAAAGAAATGGATCTATAGTTCTCTTTTTTGATGAGTTCCTGCCTGGTTTTGGAATGAGGGTTATGATGGCTTTATAGAATTAATTCAGTCGTGAACTTTCTCTTTCAATTTCAATGAGGAGTTGGAGGAATATTGGTGTCAGCTCTGCTTTGAAGACCTTGTAAAATTCTGCTGTAAATCCATCTGGTCCTGGGCCTTTTTAGATGGGAGGTCTCTTATTGCTCTTTCTATTTCATCCTTGATATGGGCCTGTTAATATGGTTTAACTCATCTTGGTTTAGTTTCAACATGTCTATATTTGCTAGGAAAAGTTTCACTTCTGCCTAGTTCTCAAACTTATTAGCATAAAGGTTTGAGAAATATTCCTTTATAATGTTCTGAATATTGGTTGTTTCTATGGTGATGTTTCCATTCTCAACTATGAGTTTATTTATTTTGTTTTTTTTTCTTTTTCTAATAAGAATTCCTAGGCGAATATCAATTTTGTTAATTTTTTCGAAGAACCAACTATTTGTTTGTTGATTCTATGTTTCTTTTGGATTCTAATTCATGTAATTCTGATTTAGTGTTAATTATTTATTTCCATCTACTGGATTGGGGTTTAACTTGCTCCTTTTTTTCAAGGAGATTCAGATGTCTCATTAAATTGTTCTTTTCAGATCTCTCCAATTTGTTGTTGTAGGAACTCAGAGCTATAAACTGGCCTTTGAGTACTGCCTTGCTCTATCCCTGAGGATCTGGCAATTTGTGTGTTCCAAATTTGTTGAATATCATGAACATTTGAATTTCCCTTCTAACCTTTTCCATGACCCACTGGTGATTCAAGAGTATGTTGTTCCGCCCCCATTTGTACAGGACTTTCTTTTATGGCTTTTGTTGTTGAATTATATTTTTTTCCCTTGTGGTCTGAGAGAATGCAAGGTATAACTTCAATGATTCTGAATTTCGACAAGTGTGCTTTGTGTCCTGAAATGTTTTCTATTTTGGAAGAAGTTGCGTGTTTTGCTGAAAAAAAAACGTGTATTCTAATGCTGCTGGGTGTTAAATCTATTTGATCTATGCATTTGTTTAGATCTGTGTATTATTTTTGAGTTTTTGCAGAGTTGATCTATCTAGTGGGTATAGTGCTCTATTAAAGTCCCAAACAATTATTGTCTTGGATCTATGTGAGATTTAATGCTAAGTAGTGTTTCTCGGATAAATTTGGGTGCTTCGTTGATAAGCTAATAGATATTGAGAATTGTAATGTACACCTGAAGGAGAGACCTCTTAATTAGTATGTAGGGGCCTTCTTTATTTCTTCTGACAAATTTTAATTTGGAGTCTATTTTCTCTGATATTAGGATTGCAACTCCGGCCTGTTTATGGGGGCCGTTTGGTTGGTAGATTTTGTTTCAGCCTTTCACTTTCAAAATGTGTTTGCTTTTATGGGCAAGGTGTGACTCCTGAAAGCAGCAGATAAAAGGATTCTGCTTTTTAATCCAAATAGAGAGTCTATGTCACTTAATTGGTGAGTTAAGTCTGTTATTGTTGATAGATAAGACGGAGAGGTGTTTGTTAGTTCCTATCAGGTTATCCACCTTCTTGTGCCTGCGACAACTGGGTTCTTCCTATGCTTTTTGAATTCTCAGTTTGGGTGTAGTTTCTTGGCCTTTATTGTGGTCTTTTTGGTTTTCTATATATAGGACATCATTAAGTATCTTTTATAGGACTGGATTGGTGGAGATATATTGTTTCAGTTTTTCTTTGCTATGGAAATTTTTATTTGACCTTCGATCAAGAAAGAGTGTTTAGCTGGGTACAGTGTCCTTGGTTGATAGTTATTTGTCTTTAGGGCATGGCACATATCATTCCAGGCTCTTCTGAATTTAATTTGTCTATGCTTAGAAATCTGAGTTGATTCTAATTGGTTTCCCTTTATACTTGATTGATCTATTCTCCTTGACAGGTTTAAGGATCTTTTCCTAGGTCTACATTGATCCTGTGTGGATTATAATATCAGGCTGGGATGTCTTATTCTGGTCTGGTCTATTTGGGTTCTAAAAGCTTCTTGTATCTGAATAGGCCTATCTTTTTGCATGTTTGGGAAGCTCTCTGCTAGCATACTGTTAAACAAATTTCCTAAACCGTTAACATCTGTCTCTAGGTGCTCCTCTACACCCATTATCATCAGATTAGGCCTTCTGATGTTGTATTCCAAATTTTGAATAGATCTATCATATGTCTTGGATTTGTCTTTGATAGTTGTATGTTCTTTCTCTATAATATCTAGGCTATCTTCAATCTACAAGATTCAATCTTCTGCATGGTCTAACTTACTGTCAATATTTTCTAATTTGTTTTTTATTTCGTTCCTTCTAATCGGTCGTCTTTGATGGCTTCAAATTCTTTGTTGGAACATTGTTTTAGATCTTGTATGAACTTCTTTACTTCCTTAATTTGGTGTTCAGTATTTATTCTCAAATCATTTAGTTGATTTTTTATTGTTTCCTTGGTAACTCATTCTTTCTGTCAGGATCCATTCAGCATTCCCTTTGTGTTCTCCCTGATTTCTTTCAGATGTCTGTTTATGTATTCCATGAATGCCTCTATTGATCTTCGTCTATTCTCATCCCTCTCTCACAATTCTTGTATTACTCTTTGATTAGCTTCCTCACTTCATGCATTTCCTGTAGTTCTCTTTGACTGTTCTCAGCCTGCTCACACAATTGCTTTATTTCTCTTTTAGTGTTCTCTGCCTGCTCATGCAATTCCTGTATTAATTTTGAGTACCTTCCTCATGCTCACGAGATTCCTATATTAATCTTTGCTTTGCCTCCTCTTTCTCCTTATCACCCTCACACCGCGTCTTTTGTAGGTTTTCAATCTTATCATTCACCATGTTTACCAGTAATGTTTGTAGAGCTTTTTGGTAACTCTCCTCTGGATTAATCATTAACTGTTCTGTCACCTGATTATAATGATAACTGTTCTGTCACCTGATTATAATGAGTGGATTTGAGATACACGGACTTCCCATTTTTCTGGTGTTTTTCCGGCTTGTTCTGCACATTTGGTATGAAAGTAACACCAATTTTTTGCTAGAACAATATTTTAAGGCAAGCATCATCCAGACTCCTGTAGTAGCACAGTCAAAATGGCTGCAGATACAATCTATTTCAACAGATGCAATCTATTCAACATCAATGGATTAATGGGCTAAGAACAGGAAAGAAGAATTTGTCAAACCAGAAATTATTGAATTACATTCTTCATCCATTAGATATCTAAGGCTTTGAATGACCAATTCTTTGAAATACCTATATTGCTTATATTGTGATATTAATCTCAGTAATATTAATAAGAATTTATTTCTGAGTCCTGTCTTGAACTACATTCATATGTAATTTATGTAGTACCAAGCAAGAAACCTGATAATTTTACTCTTTTCTATGTTTTAATCAATAAGTCCATTCAATATAGAAATATGTTCCCTTCATGTTTTGTTTCCTCAATCTTGAGGCCTATAGCTGAAGATAAATACCATCTGCTAATTAACACTATCCCAGATATTCACATTTTTTTAAATTAATTAAACTAAAATTTCCATGGGAAAAAAAAAAGAAATGTATGCATTATCCTGCCCATGTAATTGTAACCCCTCTGTACAGTATGTTCTCAAATAAAATAAAATAAAATTAAAAAAAAAAAAGAAATATGTTCCCATCTTTTATGTTGCTCAAGTAAACATCAAGTATTTCTAGTACTTTTCCTGGAATAAATAAAAAGTTTGGAACAGGAAGACAAACCCTCCCATTATCACTTTGAAGTAAATCCTTGGGAACTATTTTTTATAGAAAGAAAAGGAAAGCCGGGGGTAGGTGGCTCACGCCTGTGATCCTAGCTACTCAATAGGCTGAGATCAAAGCTAGCCTGTGCAGGAGAGTCTGTGAGTCTTATCTCCAATAGACCACTGGAAAACTGGAAGTGGCGCTGTGGCTAAATCAGTCGAGTGCTCAAGTTGTTCTGAAGAACTGAGGCATAGCTCCTAAGCCCAAAGTTCAAGCCCCACACCTGACAAAAAATAATAAATAAAAACTGCAATGCACATGTTTATAAATGAATAATCTAATGGTTAAGTCAATTAAACACAAGAACTACCACATTAATCTCAATTTACTTAAAGCCACCAAAATATTAGTGTTCATGAATATCACTCATTTTTAGAAAATGACTAGTCAAAACAAAGTTTATATTTGAAATATAAAAAATGAAATTTAAAACCAGATTTGCTGTGAATATCCAATTCACAGGAATACATTTATTCAGCAAACAGAGAAACAAAAAATAAGGGTTTGTCATATAGAATGAAAGATGTAGAAGCAGACTCTTTCCTTAAGATGATAACTGCATGCAAAATGAGGGATTTATCCATTTATCTACTGAGGGGCATCTGGGTTGGTTACATTATCTTAGCTATGGTACATAATGTTGCAGTAAATATAGTTGTGCTGGTAGCTTTAGTATGGTCTTGGTTGTGATCATTTGGGTAAATGCCCCAAAGTGGAAATGCTAGGTCATAGGGGAACTCTATGTGGAGTCTTTTGAGGAAACTCCATACTGCTTTCCAAAGTGGTTGAACAAGTTTACACTCCCACCAAAAATGTAGTAGGGTTTCTTTCTGTCCAAATCCTCTCCAGCATCTATTGTTATTAGAGTTCTTGATTATATCCATTCTAAATACGGTGAGGTGGATTGTCAATGTTGTTTTGATTTACATTTCATTTATGGTTAGGGAAGTTGAGCATTTCTTCATGTGTCTATTGGCCATCCTTCTTTCCTCTTCAGAGAAGTTTCTCTGAAAGTCTTTTTTATTTTACTTTATTTTTTATTGTGAAAATACTGTACAGAGGGGTTACAAGTACATAGGCAAGATAATGAGTACATTTCTTTTCAAACATTTTTACCTCCTTTTTGTTTCCCCTTACACAATGGAATTTTATGCCTCCATCATAAAGAATGACATTGCCCCATTTGTATGGTCAGGGAAAGACTTGGAAAAAATTATATTAAGTGAAGTAAGCCAGGCCCAAATAAACATAGGTCCCATGGATTCCCTTATTTGTAATACCTAGTATATGTCTGAGACAAGCCGAAACGGTCAGATAAGTTGATGTTAAGGGAAATGAACTCCAACATAAAGACTCAAATCGTTTTTCTTTCTTGCTATTGTTTCTAACATTTTATAAGATGATTTATTTATTGCTTTGTATATCCCTCCCCACCCCACACATGTGTTCCCACGGGAGGGGCTGGACTAGGCAGTGAAGGGAAAGCATTGGAGCCAGAAGTTGTGGGGCTGGAAAGGGTGGGCCAGAAAAGTGGGGGTGGAGGTAACATTGTGGCTGTGAGAGTGGTTGTCAGGAGAATGTGTGCAGCCCAGAATGAGTATCTGGCCTCAAGAAGCAGTACAGTCCAAAAAGTGAGAGTAGGACACATAGCATGTTGGTGGGAAGAGGAAACATGGGGTGACCATGGTCCAGCGGGTGGTAGCAGGAGGTGGGCTGATAGGGGGGAGGTATGGGACAGGGAACCTAGAAGACTTAATAGGGGATTAAGAAGAAGGGTTGTGCACACTTAACTGGAAACAGGGCTGCCCAGTATGGCTCTCTCCATGTACTATGCTCGTCTGTGCTCTGTTGGGGTTAAGCCCAGCAGGTTAGAGTTCCCATGCCCCACAATCTAGAATACAGTAAAGGAACACCATCTAACTATTCACCTGGCAGGGGTATAATTCTCTGGCACCTGGGAAGAGTTTTATTGTGAAGACAGGATGGTAGAATGGGCTACCTCTGGGGTAATAGATTCATATCACCCTTACCCATGAGGCACAGTTAATATATAAATGCACTTAAACAATAGTTCTTTTTTCGCCTTCCTTTGCTTTACCTCTTTCTTCTTCCAGTGCTGGGGCTTGAACACAGCTTCTAGGTGCTCCAAAAATTCCCTGCCCAAGTGCCTATTGTTTTTCACCTCCTAGACCTCTGTCTTCTTGGTTCCTGTCAGTCCAGGTGCAGGTACCATGGCCAGATGCCCTCTTTCAAGGCAAGTATGTCCCCAACAGCCTTCTCCATGGAGGAACCAAAAGGAGGATTAAGGGTTTTGTGCTTTTGTGTATACATTCACATGAATATTTACTTTCATCAGTGGGGCAGTTCTAAGTACTCATCATCTTATTGAACTTCAGCTATAAATTCTTTGAAAATGTAGACACTGGAGCAAGAAAAGAAAAAAAAACCCAAACAATTAAACAAAAAACATATCCCACAATCACTGGATGACTGAATGAAAGTAAAACGCAACCTAACAATATTTTACCAAATCTGTTATATTTGAATTGTGAGAGTTCCAGAGTGGAAGATGCCAAAATAGCCAGGGAGTGTCCATTTGCATATGTTTAAGGATGCTGTCATTAATATTTAATCATTAATATTTGCTCATTCATCCAGGAAGAGGAGATCAGTTACTATGGTACTTTGATTGTGTTCAATCCAATTACGTTATAAAACTTGCAAGCTGCCATGATAAAAAAAAAATAAGGCTCCTCTTCCCAGCACCAGTTATCTTTAGTTCACTTCCAAACCATAAACATTATAACCATATCCAAAGAATGCAAGGAAGGGAGGGAAAGAATCAGCATTCTGGTCTATTACCTGGTACCAACACATTGCTCAGGTTGAACTGTTTATCCACTGTGGTATTACTTTCTTCCTACTTTTGGATCTGAGGTGTGTGCACTTAAGAACTATGTGCATATATCCGTACATACATTATGACTGAAGGTATATGTCCATCAACTGAGGTGTTAGCTTGTAAAGGTTCATTTTAACTGGTACAGCAGCTGTATGTCAATGTAATTGCTCCTGTGTCCCATGTGCATCTCTCCAAGTTCTACACAAGATAATGTCACTGACCATTTTACTTATGTTGCTGCTGGCATTCCCAGTTTTCCTCTCCCAATTCTCCCTCCCACCTCCCTCTATACCCTGCAGCAAACCACAGCCTTTATGGTTTTGTTTCTTCAGTATTGATTGCCTGAGGTTTGATTGGTCCAATTCTAACACACTAGGTAGCTATGGCAGGTGCAGCGGGTGGCCTTTCTTCTTCTAACTTTCCTGACACATACCAGGAGAGTCTCTCCGCATTTCAGGACTTTTACTTGAATTACTTTCCACTTTCTGGGATTTGCCACCTATCTGATTTTGTCTCTTCTTTGGAGTTAATGAGGATTGAACCCAGGATGTTTCATTAGCTAGGCAAATACTCTCACTGAACTATAATCCAGCCACAGAACATCTTTTTAAATTCTCCATATATCTAAATGTACGATGGAAAGAAATGTTTATTCCAGTATATTGGAATGTTTCAGATTTTAGGTTTTGATTAATCTAGTTATATTTAGTCATAGTCTAGAAACAAATATATTGGTAGGACTTGATAAGACAGGCTTTTCCTCACTATACAGCTGTTGAGGGGAAGGGATTGTCCTGCAGCATAACCCTGGAAACTTAGTGGTGAGGCCTTCAACATAAATTCCTCAGGGACATGATTTCAACCCAAGTGAGTTGCTGTAGTCTGAAGCCTCCCCTCAGGTTCCTGGGATTCCATCTTGCATACTACATTCCATAATAGCAGTATCCACGATGCACAGTCTGACTGTTTAGATTTGTTGAAAGGTTGTGAATGAATGTTTATGTCATCTTAGATGAGCACATCATTGAGTCATGTGAAGAACTTCATCAAAAAAGAGATTACTCTTCAGTTTCAGTGATGATTTACATCAAATTTTCATAACTTGACCACAAAGCCTCTTTTTTTAGGCTAAACAGTTTCACTTGCACCAAAATGATGCTATGGCAAAAACGATCCTCTAATAGGGTTTCTAAATGCAAACACAAAATACTTTTGCTTAAGGAAGAATTAATTATGCCAGCTAATATATTCCCAGAATAGTTATTTGTGTTTAGACCATGTTAAAAAATTTTGTTTTTGTTTTTGTTTTTTTATGGTCATGGGGCTTGAACTCGGCTTATTTGCTGTCCCTCAGTGATTCAGCTCCTCAGTGATTCAGCTTAAGGCTGGTGCCCTACCATTTGAACCATAGTGCCACTTCTGGATTTCAGGTGGTTAATTGCAGATAAGAGTTAATTGCAGATAAGAAACTTTCCTGCATGGTATGGTTTTGAACCGCAAACGTTTTATCTCAGCCTCATGAGTAGCTAGATTACAGGCCTGACCCACTGGTGTTTGGCAAATATGTGCAATTTTTAACCATGAATGAAAATGTTGGGAAAAACTACAGAATACTTATAAGCAGCAGTAATTAGATGGGTATAAATATATGTAATATACCAAATATTTTTGCACAATTGAAGTCTTTGGTGATCAAATACATAACAAAACTCATTTGGATCTCTTATTGAACATAGATTATTAATTTTTCAATTCAGAAACATATATATATACGTAATTACAAAACTATATAAATAATGCTTTAGTATTTATGGGCAATTCTAAAGAGAGAGAGAGAGAAAGAGAGAGGCAGGGAGACAGGAGACAGAGAGACAGAGAGAGAAACACAAAATCCCAAACATTAAACTTACAGGTTGGATATCTGTAATTCCCAATTACATATTGTACTGAAACGGAAATTACAATGAAATAAAAAATTAGACCATTCTGCAAGGATTCCAAAAAAATAGTTCTTACACATTACTTGTTTGTTATCTTGATGTGTTTGTGGCTAGTTGCGTCATCTGGTTTGCTTTAGGATGAAAACAACACTATCTTGTTCTTAAAATCCAAGGGAAAATTATAAGTGTGCAATTGAAAGAGGTATATATATATTTGGATCAACCTTTATTTGCTTAGTTTTCAAACACTATGTAATGTTTCCAAGTAATAATGGATTTTGCAAATATAAAAAAGTGTTAATGTATTTCTTGTTTTAAATGTATTTCTTATGACCAGATAAGATGTGTTAAGTCAAATGAACCTCAAGATAGAGACACAGGTTGTTGTTGTTGTTGTTGTTGTTTACCTTGTCATTGTTTTTAACGTATTTATAATGTACCATGTGATTTCTTTGTTTCTTTGTATGTTCCTCCCCCACGGCATAACCCCTATTTTCACTGTATTTGATGTCAGTTCCTTGCATCTTTATATACACTTCTCTAAATTGGGGAGGGGGAGGGCAAAAACAAAATGCTTAAATAGGGATTCAGGTTGACCCATTGTAACAATGAGATGTTCAAGACACTATGTTGAAAAACAAACTTTGCAATTTAGGTAGTGGAGGGAGGAGGAGTGTAGTTGTAGAGGTGGGAGGGAAGGGATGGTAGGCGAAAAACAAAGGAGGAGACAACAATGGTTGATATTAAATGTACTTATTACCTTGCTCATGTAACTGTACCACCTATATACAGTATTTTTTACAATAAAAACGTATTAAAATGTATTTCTTAAAAATAGAAATATTTTTAAATTCTTATGCATATTTCCAATTAGGCAGTTCAGATGATGTATATATGAATTGTTTATTGTGTATGTGTGGTGGTCATTACGTTTGCAGTTAGGCCCTGGGTGCTGTCCTCTGTCCCTACCCCCGTTTTTTGCTTGTTCAAGGTTAGCACTTTCCCACTTGAGTCACATCTTCGAGATTTTTGGTTTTCAGTTGGAGATTAGTCTCTCTATTTCCTGCCTGAGCTGGTTTTAAACCATGTTCTTCAGATCTCAGCCGCTTAAGTAAGTTACCACTTACATTTATTGTTTTCATTTTATTACCACATACTTTTATTGTAAAGATATTGTACACAGGGATTACAGTTACATTAGTAAGGAAATGACTACATTTCCTCTCGAGCATTGTTACCCCCTCCTTTGTTTTTCCCCTACCATTCCTTCCCTCTCCACCTACCTAACTCTTCCATCCCCTCTCCCACGCCCACAGTTGTAAAGTTTGTATTCAACATAGTGTCTTGTACATCTCATTGTTATAATGGGTTCACCTGTATCCCTATTTAAGCATTTTGTTTTTTCCCTTTCCCTCCCCAAATTAGAAAAATGTATATATAAGATGCAGGGCACCAGAATCAATAGAGTGAGAACAGGGGTTATACTATGGGGGAAGAACATGCCAAAGAAATAAAACCACAGACTACATTATAAATACTTTTAAATCCATACCAAGAAAAAAAAACACGTGTGTACCTATCTTGCTTAACATCATCTTACATGGTCATATGTGCATAGCTTTTGACTTCTTCTGCTTATCCTACATAAATATTAGCTATTGCAAATAAGGGAAAACATGAGACCTATGTTCCTTAGCACCTGACTTACATCACTTAATATAATTTTTCCAAGTCTTTCCATTTCCTAACAAATGGGGCAATATTATTATTTCTGATGGAGGCATAGAATTCCATTATATATAGATATATGCATATATATACATATATACATATATATTACATTTTCTTGATCAGTTCATCTACTGAGGGGCAACTGGGTTGGTTCCATATCTTAGTTATGGTAAAAAAAAAATGCTGCCATAAACATAGTTGTGCAGTAGCCTTAGCCACTTACCTTTAAATCAGGTGATCTACTGAGTGTTTCCCTGTCTTATTTTGTGAAAATACACCTTTCCAACCGCAAAGGTAAAAGAACAAGTTAAAAGTTGTTCTGATACTCCCAACTCAAAGAAGATACAGGATGTACTTATTTAGGTGCTATGATAAAAAAAAATTTGGACTTGTTGAAAGATTGACTTTCTTATGTGTCATTTTGGGAAAAGTGAGTCAAATATTCATAGCATTCCTAAAGAGAATAAAGTAGACCTGTTTTTTAAATGAGGAGTATTAATGAGAAGAAAAGTAGTTTTTGTACCATTACTGTAGCCTACTTGAAGGAGTTTGAAGGTACAGATGATCAGGTATATTTCTTGTGTAGAAATCAATTCTAAAATTCTTTGTTTTTCTCTGCATTTTCAGTTTGTTCTCAACAGGTGTCTTATTTGAAACATACAGCTTGGTACCAGGGGTTTCTGTATTTTACATTTTATGAAAGTAATTTTAGGTTTTTTAAAGCAGAAAAGCTAATAATGATAATCATTCTCTGATATCCTTCACCAAGATCTCCACATTTCATTATATTGGTTTAATATGCTATCAGTATATTTAAATGGTATAAAGTTTGGTTTTGCTTTTGTTTTTTGTGCTGGTATTGGGGCTTGAAATTAATACCTTAGTCTGTCACAAATGCCGGTCATTAATGATCATGCCTGTAATTCTGGCTACTCAGGAGGATCTAAGGATCAAGGTTCAAAGCCAGCCTGGGCAGGAAATATTATGATACTCTTGTCTGTAATTCATTACTATAAAGCTAAAAGTGGAGTGTGTTTCAAGTGGTAGGGCACTGGCCGTGAACAAAGAAGCTAAAAGGTAGTACCTACAGGATAGTTCCCAAGTTCTGGGTTTAAGTACCACTACCAACACACACACACACACACACACACACACACACACACACACACACACACACACACACACACAAACACGTTTTCTTTTTCCCCAAAGCATGTGGTTTCTGTGTGTGTGTGTGTGTGTGTGTGTGTGTGTGTGTGTGTGTGTGTGTGTGTGTGTTCTTTACCCTGAAATCCACTTTGTTTTCTTTTTCATTTAGTTGGTGATTTCTACACAGGAAGAGCAGAGTAATGGTGTTACTTGAGTCCTGGGTGCCAGTGGTTCTGCTGAGATGACTGAGGTCTGACTTAGTGAGCAATGGGACCCCAGGAAAGCTCCATGAAGTAAATGGATGGAAATATGTGAGAAGATATGCATTCAGGTAATTCTTCAGTCTATCTTCCTCCTGCCAAGGGTCATTCTCTCTCAGGGGGGTAAGTTCCTTTTCTTATCAGGTAAACCTGAACCATATATGGCTTTGTGTTTGTACCCATATGTGAATAAGGACTTTGAAAAATGTCAGCCATCACAAACTTGCTCTATTTTCTTCTCTCACTATTAGTCATTATGTTGGAAGACTTCATTGTTCTGAGAAATATGGAATGTTTTAGAAATTTTCCTGGGATATTTATAGATGTAGGTCAGAATTTATGGTCATTTTGCTCTAGTGAATTGAGAAACATTTATGTTAATTTATAGGTAGCCTATAGTGAACTTATTTCTACAGAACAGATGAAATTTTGGATACGATATATTTATGGAAAACCAAAGGATACGAAATATTTATGGAAAATGAAAGACAACTTTACGTACTTTGTCTAAATGAAGCAGAAATTGAAAGCACTTCAAATTTGTCAGTTTTAATCAGAATGTTGTACTAATTTGGCATAAAAGATTTTTAAGTGCTGCAATCAATTAATTTCATTTGTAGGAAAAATGACAGAAAGGAGTGTACCTAAAGATATAGTGTAAGTTTTGCCTTTTGATTAATAAAGAAGTTTATGTTTAATTTCAACTAAGGTATTGTGAGAAATACCAAGATATGAGATTCAGTTTCTGCCAATAATTAGATTAAATTAGTAGTAAAGGTCCTCTGTTAGCAGTAACAATTGCAACATGATATTTAAAAAGTTTGTAGTCAACACATTTGTGCAGCTAGGTAGTTTTGTAGTTATAGAATTTTAATGAATTTCTTCAAGCACAAGGAAAAGTTTATGACATGTTAGAGTTTTACACACAGCAAAGAAAATACCAGGTTGTTTTCAACAAATGTTTTCATTTTTCAATATGTGAGTGTGTGTATATGTGTGTGTGATGGTAGAAAGGCTTCAACTTAGGGTATTTTGCCATACCACAATTTCGTGTTTTTTTCTATTTATTGGCAATATGAGTATCACAGAGATTGCTGCTTGAGATCCCTTTGAATCTAGATCCTCACATCTCAGACTCCTATGTAGCTGGGATTACAGAGGTGAGCCACCAGCATTCTGAGAGAACTTTTGTCATGTTGTGTGGCAAATTATCGGAAATTTAATGTTTGCTCACTGAATGCCAACTGTTGTACGCTACAAGTTTGGGCTAATAGTTTGGGTGTGGCTTGTCTGTAGCAGTTGCTCAGTTTCTAGCAGGGGGCCACCAGGCTATAGTCTCTCAGGAAATATGTAGACCTCTTCCAAACTTAAAGGATGCCTGGTAGGATTTAGGTCCTCTAGCTGTAAGACTGTAGTTTCTGCTGTCTAGTCATCTATCATACATCCACTGTTGTCAGCTCCTAGATACCCCCATATTTCTGTGACAAACATAACTTCCTTACTGTTTCATTCACTCTGTTTGTGTTACTGACTTCTAGAAAGACCTTAATTTGCACTCACTCCTTAGAAGTATCTCATAACCAACTCTTGTGCGAAATAATTACATCTGTAGTCTTTAATTTTGTTATCTACCAGAGCATATTGTGGGGTTAGATGCTACTCATATTGGAAAATAAAAGACTTTCCAAGTGTCTGGGTTGTTATGCATTGACTTAGGTAGATTATTAGCTATTTATTATTAGCTATTTAATATTGTAAGTGGCCTCAATTTCAGAAACTTGTAGTATTGAATTGTTTGAGTTTAGCTGATCAAGTGTGCAGTTTAAGAAAATGAAAGATAATTCTTTGCATAGAGTAGAAAATAATTTGCCAGTTAGAGTGAATGAAAGGCAATTGGGAGTTAACAAATGGTTTCAAGAGCACTGGCAGTGACTTCAGAGATGGGACAGAGGTAAATAGGTTACACATATTTTTAAAAGAGAACATGTGGCTGGGAATGTGGCTTAGTGGTAGAGTACTTGCCTAGCATGCATGAAGTTCAGGGTTCAATTACTCAGTACTAAATGAACAGAAAAGGCTGGAAGTGGTGTTGTGGCTCAAGTGGGAGGGTGATAGCCTTGAGAAAAAAGAAGCTCAGTAACAGTGCCCAGGCCCTTGGTTCATTCCTCAGGACTGCCAAAAAATATAAAGAGAGAACATGTCAATAATGAATGAGGGAGGGATCCAGAGGTCAAATTCATCACTCAATTTTTCCTCCTCTATTTCATAATCAAGACATCATTCTCAGAGAACCAAAGGGGGAAAAAGATGATCTAGAAAGAACATATCCTATGAAGTAATACCTAAACTTTTTAGTGCAACTGTCCTGTAGAGATAATTCATTAAGTATAATTGTGTCTTGCAATAGCACACGTGCTATCTGGAGATTTTGTGTGAGGGCTGGTCCTGAAACTTGATCAGAGCCCAGTTGTTATTCCTATTTGTTTTCCTCAAGGCTAGTACTCTATTACTTAAGCCACAGTTCCACTTCTAATTTTTTGGTGTTTAAAGGAAGATAAGAGTGTCATGGACTTTGCCTGGTTCACCTGGCTTCAAAATATGATCCTCAAATCTCAGCATTCTCAGGAGCTAGGATTACAGCTGTAACTCACTAGCTCCTAGAGAAGCAATTATTTTTGAGTGAAAGGGATTAAGAATACAGATTATCCAGGAAGATTCACCCTCAGTACTAAACAAACCACCATGACCAATTTCTGTGAATACACACACACGCACACACATACACACACGTGCATGCACGTGCACGCCACACACACACACACACACACACACACACACAAGGGATTGAAATTCTTATCTCCAACTACCCAGCAAAAGCTGGAAATGAAGGTGTGATCGTAGTTGTAAAGTACTGAAATTTGGTGAAAAACCTGGGAAACAGTTCCCTGGTCCATAATTCAGCCCAAAGTCGACCATAAAGAAAACTGAAAGGAGAAAAGAAATGACCATTTGATATTCAAAAATAAGCTTGGGGCTGGCGGTTCATGCTTATAATTTTAGCTTTCAGGAGGCTGAAGTCTGAAGATACAATTTAAAGGCCAGACCGATCAGAAAAGTCCATGGGACTTGTTTTCTGTATGTGTGGAAACCTGGGACTTGAATTTGTTTAGAAGCTCTACCATTACCAGCTTCATATTAGTTGATGAAAGTCTCAAGGATTTTCTTGCCCATGATGGCTTCACACTTGATACTCAGATTTCAGCCTCTTGAGTCTTGCTGGGCTTTACAATTAACCATCAAAAGGAAGAAGAATGAAACCTGGTGATTGAGCTATGGCTCCAGTGGCAGAAATGAGAAAATAATTTCTGGGACAGCACCCAGACTTTGATATTAACTTCAGGACTAACACACTTACAAAGAATAAAATAAATAAATATAGAGAAGTGTGGGAGAATAAAGAGTCAATTTCAGAGTTTAAAATGAGCCAATCATAGGAGGCACACACCTGTGATGGTAGCTACTCATGAGGTTCAAATATGAGGATCACAGTTGAAAGCCAGCCCAGGTAGGAGAATTCATATACTCAACTCTAAATAGCTAGTTAAAACAAAACAACATCAAAAGAATAGCCACAAGTTTTGCTATGGCTCATGACTTAGTGTGCTAATCATGATTAAACAACAGCAGAACAGCACCTGGGCTAATTTGTAGACCCAGGATCACCATACACAAGGAAATAAAAATACAAATAAAAAAGTATAAGAATTGCTAGGAATATGGCTTAGTGATAGAGTGCTTGCCTAGCATGTTTGAATCCCTGGGTTTGTTTCCTCAGTAGCTCATAAGTAGAAAAAGCTGAAAGTGGCAATGTGGCTCAAGTAGTAGAGTTCTCTCATTGAGTAAAGTAAGTTCAGGACAGTATCCACGCCCTGAGGTCAAGCCCCAGGACTAGGAAAAAGAAAAAAAAATGTTGTGAGAAAATCCAATTAAAATTTCAAAATGAGCCCTGAATTTTTGGTGGGTGCTAGTGACTCAGAACGCTGAAATCTGAAGTTTGTTGTTCATAGCCAGCCTGGGCAGAGATGTACATAAGTCTCCAATTAACCAACAAAAAAAGCCAGATATAAAGCTGTGGTTGTAGTCGTAAAACACCACCCTTGAGCGAAAAAAAGTATGAAAGAGTGCCCTTGCTCAGAGATCCAGCCTTAAGATCACAATAAAAAAATTAAATGGTTAGAAGCAGAGAACCTGGAACTGTTGGCTCATGTCTGTAATTCTAGAAATACAGGAGGCTGAAATATAAGATCCAGTGTAAAGGCAAACCCAGTCAAGAAATTCCAGGAAACTGTTTTGCATGTGGTGGCCACACTGGGGATAGGTTTGTTTATTGAATGGAGATAAGTGTTTCATGGACTTTCCTGCTCAGGCTGCTTACAAACTATGATGGACAGATTTCACCTTCCTGAATCAGGCGAGGCCTTGCATGAGTTTAGGTTCCAGGACCAACACACACACAAAGAATGAAATAAATGAAAAGAAGGGTAGAAGAGAAGAAAGAGGCAATAACAGAGGTTTCAGTGAACCAAATATTGGTGGCTCATATCTGTAATTCTAGATACTCAGGCTGAAATTTGAGGATACTGTTTAACGCTCAGTTCAGGTATGTGAGTTTATAAAATCTTGCTGTCTCTGTCTCTGTCTCTGTCTGTCTCTGTCTCTGTCTCTCTGTGTAAATCCTGGAGCTTGACCTTGCACTATTTTGCTCAATGATATACTACTCTCAGATTTTTAGTGATTAATTGGATAAAAGGTTGTTAAGAACTTTTCTCAATTTTCAGCCTCCTGAATCTAGCCTAGCTCTACATGATTCTCTTCTCTTCAATTAACCTCTCCCCAAAAGCCGTATGTTATGGTTAGTTCCATGTGTGCCCTGAGATGAGCTTCAATTTCTACTCACAGGACAAGAAAAAATGAAAAAAAAAGAAAAGAATGTGGAAACAAGCACATATTAAATTTTTAAATGACCCAAATGTTGCTAGTCATGTGTGTAATCCTAATTATACAAGAGGCTGACATCTGATGATTGCAGTGTCAAGTCAGTCTGGGCAGGAACATGCTTGAGCCTCTTATCTCCAGCTACAAAGCACAAAACCTTGAGCTGTGGCTGAGATGGTAATAGCACCAGCCTTAAGTGTGAAAGCTATGATATAGGCCCCAGAGTCAGAGGTCAAGCCACAGGACCAATAAAATTTTCAAAGGAGAGAGGATGAATAGAGGCTGAAATCTGAGGAACATGGTTCAAAGCTAGCCCATAGAAGAAAGTCCATGAGGCTTTCTCTTTGTGTGCATCTGTGTGCTGTTTTGTTCAGGATAGAGCTCCACCTCTCCCAGCTTTTCATTGATTAATTGGAGCTAAGAGTCTCATGGACTTTCCTGCCCTGGTTGGCTTTGAACCATGATCTTCAGATTTCAGCCAACTGTTTCATGCTCGGCTTGGCATAAGAGTCTTATCTCCTATTAACTACCAAGAATTTTAAAAAAAAAACTGGAGTTCAGCTGTGACTCAAGTGGCAAACTGGGCAATCACTTTCTAGGAAATCACCCAAGGTCTTAGTTCAAGCACCAAGACAAAACAAGTATAGCCAAAAGCTATAATTTGGCTCATGTTGTAAGCAGCTAGTTTTGAAGAAAAAACTCTGGCATTGCATACAGGCCTTGATTTGTAGCCCCAGGACTACACATATACAGAAATATAAAACAAGGACATTTTTAAAAAGAAAAAGTGGAAAAAAGAAAATGTTAACATTTTAAATGAGCAATGGGTTTGTGGTTCATCTGTATAATTGGAGCACCTAAGGAAGCTGAAATCTGAGGATCATGGTTTGAAGCCAGACTAACCAGAAAAGTACGTTAGAATCTTAGGTCCAATAAGCCAGAAAAAACTAGAAGTGGAGCTGTGGTTGAAGTTGTAAAACATCAACGTTGTGTCAAAAAGCTCAGAAATAGATGGGCGCTTGTCGCTCTAGCCTGTAATCCTAGCTACTCAAGAGGCTGAGATATGAAGATCATGGTTTAAAGCCATCCTGGGAAGGAAAGTCCATGAGACTCTTATCTCCATTTAACCACCAGAGAACTAGAAGTGACACAATGGCTGAAATGGTACAGCATTGGCCTTAAGCTGAAGAATTCAAAGACAGTATTCAGGTCCGGAGTTCAACCCGTACCCTCCTTAAAAATAGGTAAGAAATAGCAATGAGGCTCAGAGATAGGGTCTACTGACCACAATAAAAAAGCATTGCGGTTGAAGACAATACCTGATTAAATATATTAAAAAAAGTTAGAGGCTGGTTGCTCAGGCCTGTGAACCTAGTTACGCAAGAGGCAAATTCTAAGGGCGGCAGTCAAAGCCAGTCGTAGCTGTGTGTAATAACCAGTAATTGTGTAATTACCAGCACTAGGGCTTGAACTTGCCCAGTTTTTCTCAAGGCTAGGGTTCTACCACCCCCAGCTTTTTGGTGATTAAATAGAGATAAGAATCCCAGACTCGGGCTCGGAAGTTGGCTTAGTGGTAGAGAGTTTGCCTTGATGCATGAGGCCCTGGGTTTGTTTCCTCAGAACCACATAAGCAGAAAAAGCCAGAAATGGTTTTGCAGCTCAAGCGATAGAGTGCTAACCTTAAGCTGGAATGCTGAGGGACAGTGCCAGAGTTCAGGTCCCACAACCAATAGAAAAAAAGTAAAGGAACCCCAGATTTTGCTGCTCAGACTGGCTTCAAACCAAGATCCTCAGATTTCAGCCTCCTTAGTTTGCTGGGATTTGCATGAGACTATACAAAAAAGAAAGAAGCTGCAAGTTGAGCTGTGGCTCAATTGGCAGAACGGAGCAAAATCTCAGACAGTGGCCCGTCCTTAGTTGGAGAAAAAAGAAACACAAAAATTTTCAAAAATAAATAATAAATTGTAATACAGAAAAAAATGTTTAATATGATACAAAGGAAAATTATGTTTCTTTTACATGCAGCAAGCCAAAACAAACTACAAAGTTTCAAAATGACATAGTGAGAGTAAGGGGAACAAGAAAATTTTATAAATTCATGTAAATATTAAATACAAACTGAAATGACCAAAATCTACTGTGATCTCTCACTCAGATCTCTCACTTGTAATTGTTAACACACAATTGCCCTCCATTTTCAGCATATAGTATGGGGATTTAGAAATGACCTCTCTATGCAGGGATATTCCTACTTTAGCGTCTTGAGTTATAACTGCATGCATTGCCCTCATTTTAATACACAAATTATCCTTTAAAACTCAACATCAATATTGAAATGATGGATTATGTGTAAAAGCATGAAGAAACATCAGAGATCCACCAGAGATCCTCTGAGGAATACAATCATAAAAATAGAAGAGCACATAACACTCAAGGTAGGTAACAGAAGGAAGATTTAGGGTTTTTTTTTTTTTTTCGTATGCAGGAGGTTGAAAGCAGGGCCTCATGCTTGCTCGGCAGGTATAAAATTCAGTTACATTAATTATATCCATACTACTTTGTAACCATTACCTCTGTTTGTGAACATTCTTTTCAATACTGATGGAATCCACACAATCATTGAGTAATAATCACCCCAAATGACCTGCCCCAGAAAATTTTAACCTTCCATTTTCTCTTATGAAATAGTTTAGTCAATATATTTCACATAAATAGATTATTTTTGTGTCCATCCATGACAGACATATATTAAATGCAGACTTTTTTGGATGAGTCATATTTTATGCATACCTTATATTTTATAAACCTATTCATCTGATAGACACTCCAGGTGTCTCCAACTCCTATTGTGAACATTGCTGAAGTTATCATTAGCATATGAGCTATTAGTTTTTGTTTTCATTTCTTCTGGGTATGCAATGAGTAATGGAATTGCTGGGTCAAGTGGCAATGCTATCCTATGTTAGAAGAATGTGTCAAATTCTACCATAATTGCTATATCACTTTTCATCAACACAAAAATGTACAAATGCTCAATAAAATGTACAAAAATATTTCAAATCTTCTACAGCTGTGCCCTAAAGGATCATTTTTTAACTTAAACTTGGTTTTATTTGGGCCATGCAGTCCTGGAAGTATGTAGCATTGTCTAGAGCTGAAGTTAGAACAATACCAAATGCCCCTGATCTAGCCTCCAAAAATATTTATTCTGGTAATAATTTTTTTCCTAGAGATAAATTTTAGTTATTATATGCATGGTAACTCTTTTAAAATAACACTTTGAATTTTAAAATGACATAAAACTGTAACCATTCTGTGTACCATCTTTATAATAAGAAAAATTATATTTACAAAAAATATAAAAAGACCAACGGGTTTGAACTATCTAAGGTAGATGTCAGCTTCCCAGCAGAAAAATACATTACAATCACAGTCTGATAATGACCGAAGCAAAATAATACAATAAGAGCTCATCTCAAGTAAAATGAAGAGTAAAGACTATGGGCAGGGTTCAAGGGGTAAAGCACTTGCTTGCCAAGTACCAGCTTCTGAATCAAAACCCCAGTACTGCCAAGGGATAAAATAAAGAATTAAAACATAAGGAAAGGTGCAGATAATAGTATGATGTATGACATGGTGGTACACACCAGTAATCCAAACACTTGGGAGACTAGGCAGTAGAATTTTGAAATTAAGATCAGTCTTGGTTACATAATGAGACTGCATGTTAAAGAATAACATAGAATAAAATAAATCAAACTACATTTTAAAGAAAAAGGTGTAGTTCAATTGTAATTAAAGCAGTTTTGCATGTGCAAGGAACTGATACAATGCACAAAAATTACATGCTTTATTAACTACAATGTCAGTTTATCAATGCAGTACTAGGTGTCCCTTGGCTGGAATCCCTCTTGAGGAAACCTAAGGCAGTTGTTGCACCTGTCTTCTGGGCTGGACTGAGGGCATTCCTGGGCAAACAGTTTTTTGATCTCCATTCGTGGATACCACTTACAACTCTTTTTTTTTTTTAGTAGACACCCTAGAAATCTCTCCCAATAACAGCCTTCTGGTATTCAAGTTAGGTTATCTTTTATATCTCTAGGGCTCTCCTCCCCTTTGTCTGGAACTGCTCTGTTCCTGGGCCCACAATAAGCAGCTTGTTCTGAGAAGAGTGGTAGCTATTTTGCTAGCCACCTTTATCCTCTTCTATCTCCTCCTCAAATTAGTCTTTGGTATCAGTATGAGTCTGTTCAGAGGGTAGAGCCAGCCTGGGCTGGCTTTGAACCGTGATCCTCAGATTCAGTCTCCTGAATAGCTAGGATTACAGGCCTGAGCCACCTGTAACCGGCCATCATTTCTTTCTTCCAGGAACATTTCAGGGGAATGGAATAGCACAGCTGCACATACATTTATTAACAACTGCCCAGGGGTGAACCAGATGCTTACAAAAAATCCACTGACCTTGATATTGCCTTTGGTGTCCAAAAGGATGTTGTTAGTCTTAAGGTCTCGGTGTGTGATTCTATTTTGGTGTGAACAGCACTTAAATTTTGTGTTACGAGCCTCCTGGCTTCATCCTCATATAGGTGGCAGGATTTTAAGATCCACTCCAGGAGGTATCACCTAGTGGCCAGTTCCATGATGAAATACACATACCCTTCCTTCTCCATAACCTGGTACAACCTGATGATGTGTTTTTGCCATACCTTCTTAAAAATGTCCACCTCATTTTTTAGCAGATGACGAGGACTCTAACTTCCAGAGTATTTTGAATGCCATATCCTTGTCGGTGAGGTGGGGATGGGCCAGTTTCACTTGTCCATAGGGACCTTTGTCATGAGCTCTTTTATCTGGTATTGGTTGATGATCTCCTCCTTCAAGGAGCTTGAGGATGATACTTTGTGTTCTTTCATCATTCTGCTTTGATGGCAGGTAGCAAATCTTCCTAAAATAAACTAAATAAAATAATGTAAAAGCCAGAAAATATAAAATGAAATACCAAAATCCAAACGACAACCAGACCCTGTAACCAAAAAATTCATTTAGCTTTGATTCAGTCAAGCGTGTCAACAAGCAAGAACTCCCAACTCTATTAACTGGCATAGGTTGGAACACAGTGGCTTCCTATATATCCTGCATGACATCACCCAATGGAGAAATCAGAACCAGGCATAGTGATATCATGGAGGAAATAGACCAATCAGAGTTTGAGGTCAGAGGAAAAGTGGACCAATCATAGCCTGCCAGCCTTGACACTAACTCTTAAGACTCAAAGGACTCCAGGTGGGCTTGAGGTTGCTCTGGTCATTAACATGGCATTTCTGAAACCACTAGGACAGTGGTCAAAATCCTCTGATTTTCTAGAGAACTACTGCATCTTACTTCTTCTAAATTGCTTCTCTGGAGACACTAGCTAATAGCCTCCATTCTTGATGACCACCTTATCCTATATCTTTTTCCAGCAATGGCACTGCACAAAGGCCTCCCTCCTTGTCAATGTCAGCTGTGTCCTACAACTTCCTTTAAAGGGACAAGTTCCAGGCTGGATTTGAGCCACCATCCTCACAATTCACCTTCCTGAGTAGTTAGGATTATAGGCCTGGGCCATTGGTCAGTACTTAGCTCATCTCTTACATTTGGAGGAAGTGTACTTGTTAGAAAGGTAGGTTTTAGATATGTCCTTTTAGCACTTTAAATTTGTTATCCTTGCTGTCTACTAGTTAATCTAGTTTCTGATGAGAAATTTGTCATAATATCATTGAAGATCACTTGTGTGTGATAAGTTGTGTCTCTGCTCTTTGGGAGGTTTTCTGTCTTTGTTTAATTAGAATGTGTCTTAGTGTGGAACTGTATAATTATGTTAATTGACTTTTTGAGCAGGTAGATTCCTGCATAGAAGGGTTCATGCTTTCAATGAATATTGGGAAGGTATTGGTTATTATTCCTTCAATTATTCTGTATTTCTTTTTTCCTCTGTTTATATTAAAGATATAAACATTATAAATATTAATATAAATGTTTATATTATATATATAAACATTATACATTATACATACATTACATATTCACATTGTATATGGAATATACATATATGCCTACGTATTTATATCATACATACATTTATAAATATATATTTATTTTCACATAGCTCCCAGTTTTGTGATTATTTATGGTAGGAAGTTTAGATTGATCGTAGCTACTCCATCTGAGTTAGAGTAAGCAGAGCTAGCCAACCCCCCCCCCTCTGATTTCCTGACTCTCTCAGGTTTCTGAGCACAGTGCCATTGCTTATGTTCTAGTGTATGCTGTTATCTTTTGCAATGTCATGTTCTGCTTCAATGGCCACCAGGCCTGCACCTGGAAGAGGGACTGCTCCAAAGTCAGCCTGCATGGGTGCACCTGCCTGCCTCTGTCTTGATGTCAGAGTCCCTGAACCTACTGGGGTGGCCTTAACAGATCCACTGTTCCAGGTCTGATGAAAGATGACTGTGGGCGGCACAAGCACAGCCTCTTTTTTTTTACCCATTGGAGGTCTGCGCTGGAGCTTGGGGGTGTTCCCCTGTTGGTGGCTATGCTTGGAGCAAAGCTTACGGCTGCAGAAGCCTCACTGTAGCCTGGCTTCTGGGGCACAACAGATGCCACAGTTTTCTCTGGGGACTTTTCAGAATAAATGGGCAGGTCCAGTAGGAGAAGCTGAGCTTAGGAGGACCCTAAACACAGGGTGGGCAATGGAGTTGGGAAGGGCAGAATTTTTCCAGGTTGGCAGGGGGGAGATGATGAACCTATATTAGTAGTCTGCTGGCTTCCAAAAGAAAAGCTAGATTTACTTGCTACCCAGAAATATCCCTCTGAAACTGGTTGTACCAGAGAGTCCCATGCTGTTGGGAGGAAACTGCTAAAGACTGTAGTAGATGGACCAGGATCATTTGGTGTTGTTTGTCAGCAATTAAATGCTTTCTCTGGCAGAGGGAATCTGAAGGTTCGCTAACACTGCAGATCCAGGGAAGCCAGAGCCCAAGCAGACACCAGGGTTGGTCAGCTGCACACTGGGCAGACTGGTAGGTGAAACCTTGCTGGATGGCTTTGCAGAGTCCCCAACCTACTGGCACAAGAACCTGCCTAGCATCTCCTCAACCATAGAACTTGGAGACAGCACCTGTTCCAACTTGGACATGAAATGTCCAGCTGGCAAGAGGCTGTTTTGGTTAGTGTGGGTCTGGGAAGAGTGGCAGGCCTGCTGCTGGAGAGAGCAGATGCCCCTTTCAAGGCATCTGGGGGAAGGGGAGCCCCTGGAAATGGGCTCATGGAAAGGCTGGTCTGTCCTGCTCAAAGAGAACACCTCCAGATTGTTTGACTGTTTGGTTGGGTGGGGCAGTTCACCCCTTGGAAGCAGTGATATTAGGAGACAGTGTTGATGAAGTTATGACAAAATTAAACCAATCGCTGAGTAGCAAAAGAGTAAGTTTTGCTGAACTGCCCATGGCAGGTGGAGTTGAGGTCATGGCTGCTTCTGTCTTGAATGATCAAGAGGCATTGTCACCAGGAGACAAATGACTGGATGCTGGCATGGAGCCCAGTGGTTTTAGGAAATTTATCAGAGAGCCCTACTTGGCTTGTATGTCAATAAATAACGCTAATACTGTGTGTAGAGTTAGGGCTTTAGAGCTGGGCATCACAGCTTGATCATTTTGAAGGGCTGCAGACACCTCCTGGAAGCTTGTGGAGCTTTAGGAGGTCTGAGTACACTATGAGAATAAATGTGGTCCTCTGAGCTTCATCCTTGGTTTGCAACAGGGCTGAGCCCTCCCTCCCTGCTGTCCTGGTACCCTCAGGGTTTGGGCTGGTTTCTGGCAGGTAGAAAAGTTTAGTGTTTCTTTTATTCCATGAGCCTCACTCTGAAGGGCTGTGTAGGCAGGGAGGATTGATTCATTGGGAGGTCTTTCTTTGAGTATGGTAATCTACATAACTCAGAGCACATCTTGGCTTTCTCTCTGAATGTTTAGTTTCTGTGGAATACCGGTGCCTGAAAGGCCTAACAGTTCAAGGCTCCAGAGGTTTTCTCGGTTTCTAGACATATCCATGGATTGTTCTTTTTCATCATACAAAGACAGCTCTAACTTCCTCCTTTAGTCATGTTCTACTGAGCCCTTTGGCACTAGCATAAATTAGGAAAGACAGGCAGGGCTGTCATGTTCCTAAGGAAAGCAGACAGGGCTGCCTTGTTGCTGAAAGAAAGTATGCAGGCCTGTGTTGTTACATAGTTTCATTTTATTCCACAATGTTGGTAAATAAAGCCTCCAGATTGGAACTCAGGAGATGCCCATGATCATTGCTCCATTCCTCTTCCCTGCTCTTACCATACTGCCTTTCTATTTAAATTCATTTTTAATTTTTGTCAGAAGCAAAGAGGCAATTTAAAATTCTCATGTAATTTTTATTCATGAATTACTAAAATACATGAAGAACATGTTAATTCAAGCAATATAAAATGGAAGATGGCATGAATTTGATCTCTTTCCCTCTACTATTTCACTTTTGCTCTACCCTGGGGTGATCACTGCTACTAGTTAGTTATGTATCCCTGTATCTAAAACAAATGTGCACGAAGGACAGGCTTGCCCATAGCTACCCATGGTCCCCAAAACTACTATCTTAGTAGGAGGTCAAATTTTCATTCACACTATGGAGATTCAAACTTCTATACTCAGGTTCACAGACCTGAGCCAATTCTGTGCTGGAACCACATGACTGAAGGTGGTAGCTAATTGTTCACTAAGGAAGAAGTCTGCAATAGCTGGAAATCTGCCCTCTGCCTTTCCGACTAAGTCACAGTATCAGGTATGAGGACTAAGGAGTTACACAGGCCTTTTAGAGTTTAATTGACTTTGGGTTTTAACTATTGTATTTCCAAGTTTCGCTTCAGATCAAATATTGGGCCTGCACAGCAGCAGCCCAAGAGGAAGTGATGTCCAGAACTTGTGTAAGTGTTACAGATTATTTGAATGTTTTTACTGAAATTTCTTTTTTCGTACAATACACACCTGTGGCCAAATGTGGGCTTACTTACAGCTAGATGACCGATGGCACAACACTGGATCAAGCTTATACCGAGTTCTGCAGCATTGTTCTGGAATATGGGCTGTTTCAGTCTTAGATTTAGAACTCCAATTTTTCTCCCCTTCTCTTTCTCCTCCCTCTCTGTCCTTAAGCAAAGAATTCAAATAATCATTTGTTGAAAAAAATGCTTGGAAAACTGTCATAATATTAAACAGTAGTGTCCACCTTTCAAGCCTGACAATTGTGTTAAAACAGGTGGAGAACAAGCATAATAAAAAGTAAGTGCACATACAGATGTGCACACCCGAGCCCACAACTACCCCAGATAGACACTTACATACAAACACAGAAACACTCAAAAAAACCACAGGACATTTAAACCTTGTTTCTTAATAATTTAAAAACACCAAAACATTTGATGCAGTCAAAAAATCACTAGCGCACGCAAGCACGCACATCACACACACACACACACACACACACACACACACACACACAGAGCTAATACTGGAGCTTCAACGCAGGATGTAGTTAATGTCCCTGAGATTTTGAAATGAAAGCTAACACTTTACTCATTTGCACCATAGCTCTACTTGTGTCTTTTTAGTGGCCAATTGGAGATGAAAAACACATGGACTTTTCTGCAAAAGTTGACTTCAAACCACAATACTCACATCTCAGTCTCCAGAATGATTGAACAATTTACATTCTCACCAGCAGTGATAGAGTTCCCTTTTGGCCACACCCATTACAGCATTATTTACTAATCACTTTTACATGTTTTTATTAGCCTTCCTTACTGCAGTGAAGTGGAATTACAGTGTTGAATGGTTTACATTTCCTTTATGTTCAGAGATGTTGAACATTTCTTTATGTGTCGATTGGCCATTCGTACTTACTCTGAGAAGTCTGTCTTTAGGGCACTGCCTCATTTATCAATTGGAATGTTACTTGAGGGTTTATTGGGGGTAATCTTTTGTGCTCTATTTATATTTTTCCTATTAGGTCCTTGTCTGATGAATAGCTCACAAAATTCTTTACCCATTCTGTGGGTTTTGTACTTAGCTTATGTTCTTTGCCAGACAGAAACTTGTGAGTTTCATGCAATCCCGTTTATCCAGTTTTTCTTTGATTTCTTGTGATTCTGTATCTTTAGTTAGAAACTTTGGAGCTGTGTTCTAGGAGCCATGGTGTTTCCTCTGCTACTTCTTGTAATATTTTCATGGTTTCTGGCCTTATATTGATGGCTTGGCATATGTGGAGACCATTTATTTGATCTGCCTGCAATTCTTTGGTTCACAGAGACAGCAAAGTGGTACCCTTTCTAAGTAAGATGAGTTGGTTCATGGTTGTTTAGAAGGCGGATGGCTACTCAGAAGTGTGAATACGGAAATCATAGGTGGTAGGCTCAGGTATAATTATTTTAATTACATTTTTAATTGTAAGTACAATGAATACTAATCAGCGACATTTTTTCATCAACTCCTCCATCCCTGAAACTCAACTCCTTCCTCTCAATTTTTCTAGTTTCATTGAGTATGAGTTGAAAATTGTGATTTCATTCATCTCCTTCTGCTTTTCAAGTGTCAGTTTCCTCATATACATTTTATTGTACCGTTAGATTTTCTAAAGGATTACACCATTTAAATTCTTTCCAACATATACTGTACTTCATGAAATATATATATATATATATATATGTATATATATATATATATATATATATGTGTATATGTATATGTATATGTGCATACAACACTCTATATGTTTACATGTTGACCGAGCTTCCACATATGAGAGAAAACATACACCCTGACTTCACAAAATATTTTCCAGGTCCACCCATTTCTTTAAAAATGATGCAATATTCTAATGGATGAGAAAAAATTACTCTGTGTTCATTTCCCTAACATCACCTTATCTGACAGTTCCTGCTTGACTCAGACATATACTAGATATTGCAAATAAGGGAAACCATGGGACCTATGTTTCTTTGGGCCTGGCTACTTCACTTAATATAATTTTTTCCAAGCCTTTCTATTTCCTAACAAATGGGGCAATGTCATTCTTTCTGATGGAGGTATATTATTCCATTGTGTATACATTCCACATTTTCTTGATCCATTCATCTACGGAGGGGCATCTGGTTTGGTTCCATATCTTAGCTATAGTAAATAGTGCTGCAATAAACATAGTCGTGCTGTAGCTTTAGTGCGGCCTTGTTTGTAAACATTTGGATAAATCCCCCAAAGTGTGATTGCTGGGTCATAGGGGAGCTCTATGTGGAGTATTTTGAGGAACCTCCATACTACTTTCCAAAGTGGTTGAACAAATTTACACTCCCACCAACACTAAGGTATGTGTTCAAATGTATTTTTCTTTCAATTGATTGTTTCTAACACATTTATAAGATTATTTATTTGTTGCTTTGTCTGTCCCTCCCCCACAGTATAACACCTGCTTTCATTTTATTTGATGTCGGTATAATTTGTGGAGGGGGAAGGGAAAAACAAATCGTTTAAATAGGGATACAGTTGGACCCATTGCAACAATGAGATGTACAAGTCATTATGTCAAAAAATGAACTTTACAACTTGTGGTGGGGGGTGGCAGTAGCGGGGAGGATTGGGTGGGAGGGTGGGGAGAGGATGGGAAGGGATGGGAAGGGGAAACAAAGGAGGAGGCTACAATGCTTGATAAGAAATGTACTCATTATTTGCCCATGGAATTGTAACCCCTCTGTACAGTATTTTCACAATAAAAAGATTAAAAATAAATTAAATTAAATTAAAAATAAATAAATAAATCCAAAAAATACCATATTTTCTTGATCCATTCATCTATTGAAGGCATTTGTGCTATATCTATACCTTGACAATGAACATAGTTGTGTAGGTGGCGTGGCCTTACTTTATCCTGATATTTAGTCTTTTGCATAAATGTTCAAGAAAGGTAGTACTGGACCACAAGGTAGATCTAGTTGTTTTGTGTTTTTTTTTTTCTAGTGTAGTTGAAAAAGTTTACATTCCCACCAACAATGGTTTTTGATCACCCTAAAGTGAGATGGAAAAAGAGCAGCAAGTCATGTGGCTGTGTATTGTTGCTGTTGTTGTTTTTGTTTGGTCATGGGACCTGAACTCTAAGCCTAGGTACTGAAGTTCAACTCTTCAGCTCCAGGATAGAACACTACCACTTGAGCTACAGAACAACTTCCAGCTTTTTCTGTGTATGTGGTGCTGAGAATCAAACCCAGGGCCTCATGATTGCAAGGCCAGCACTCTACCAGAGAGTCACCTTCCCAGCTCATCTCAAGTGTTTTGGTTTGCATTTACTTTATAGCCAGAGATGTTGAACATTTTTATGTGACTACTGGCCAATTGTATTTCCTTCGAGTAGTCTCTACTTGGCTTGTTTGCCCATTTTTTAATTGGGTTTTTAATTCTTTGCTAGTATAATTCATTGAGCTCTTTGTATATTCTGAAGTAGACCTGGCAAAGATCTGTCCTTCCATAGGCTTTCTTTAGTTTGCTAATGATATCCTTTGACATGCAGAAACTTCTTAGTTTGACACAATACCATTTGTGAATTCTCTCTTTGAGTCCAGGCATTATTGATTGTGAACTCTATATTCCTGTTCAGAGGGAGCCAAAGTTAGCAAGGCTTATACTTTCGGAACAATCCTTTCTATAATTCAATCCTAGTGATGGACAGGTATGGTTGCCCCAGTTTTACAGGTAGAAAGGTCAAAATCTAATATTTTTTTCAAATTCTTTAAGCCACACATCTAGTCAAAGCATAGTCTAGAACCTATATTATTCTTGTATAGTCTCAAGATAGGTTTTCCTAGTGACTTTCTTTATATTTCTTCCTTAACTCTGTAAATCTGTGTACAATATGGTAGCTAATGACCACATGAGAATGCTGAGCACTGTAAATTGTGGTGTTGTATTGGTTTTGCTGTAAGGATAATGTGCACCATGGACTTGGAACACTACATAGAAAACAATGGGGAAACTACATCTTTGTTTGTTTTGCAAGTCCTGGGGCTTCAGCTCAAAGCTTGGACACTGTCCCTGAGGGTCTTTTGCTCAAAGCTAGTGATCACTCTACCACTTAAGCCATATCTCTAATTCCAGGTTTTTCTGTTTAATTGGCACTGAGGAATCAAACTCAGGCCTTCATGCATTCTAGGCAAGCACATTACCAATAAGCCACATTCCAGCTCTTCGGTTTTTTTTAACGAGTTTCCCACTTTCTTGACCAGGCTGGCTTTGGACTGCGATCCTCAGATCTCAGCTTCCTGAATACCTTCGATTATAATCATGAGTTACTGGTGCCTGGTAAATGGTGATTTTTAACCTACTTTTAATTTTCCTCATTGATGGAACAGCTCAGTAGATAACATGAAAAAAGGAGAAAGGCAGAGGGAAAAGCAACAGTAGTAGATACTAGAAAAGGAAAGGAAAGTAGTACAAAAATTGGCAAAATAAAGTAAAGGGTTGCAATTAAATTAATAGCAATAGACCAATGTTGCTTTTTTTATTTTACAAACATATAGTACTTTTACATTCCATTAACAGGGAAATGAGGGGACATACAAACTGTTTACAACATTTAAACTTTTCTGTATACTATACGTATCTAACACAGTTTATTGTTAAAAAATGCCAACAAGTTCAGGTGTGAAAATATATGCTTGTAATCTCAACTCTTAGGAGCTAAACTGCGAGGATTGAAAGTTGTTATATAGATTATAGAAAAACTATGTCTCTGAAATAAAAGAAATAAAAAATAAAAGGGGAAAAAAGAATTCTGACCAAATATTTCCTGGGAAAATTTGTCAAGGAAAATAATTTCTTTTTTTCCCTATTGTTAGTTGTCAAACCTGGAAAATTGCCCATTGTATACAAGTCCTTTACTACTTGAGTAATGCCCCAAGCCCTTTTACTTAAATGGTGTTTTTCAGTTCGTTTGGTTAGCAGTCTTTCTTTCTTTCTTTCTTTCTTTCTTTCTTTCTTTCTTTCTTTCTTTCTTTCTTTCTTTCTTTCTTTCTTTCTTTCTTTCTTTCTTTCTTTCTTGTTCTTTCTCTCCTTTCTCTCTTTCTTTTTTCTTTCTTTCTTTCTTTCTTCCTTTCTTTTTTTCCTTCCTTCCTTCCTTCCATCCTTCCTTTCTTTCTTTTGTGGGGATAGGCCATGCTTACTTGGAATAATTGGTATATGCCATCTCACACAATGTATCTATTTGACTGCTCCAGAAATTTTTAAAAAGGAAGAAACACTTCCTAATTAACTTCATAAGCTGCATGACAAAATTAGTATGTATTTATAGTAATTTTACTTATGAAGAGAAAGGCAAAAAATCCTAAACAAAAGAGAATATGTTTGAGAAGTAAAATGGAGTTTACATTTAATTTTTTTCCATTTTTTCCTGTGTGTGTGTTTTCCTGAAGATTTAACACAGGCTTCACACATGGTAATCAATTTATTCTACCACCAAGCTGCAACCCCACTTACATAGTTACAATTTAGAAAATGTAATGCAATTTATCACACTGAGTAAAGAAGAAATCTCCTATAATCTCAATAGATGCCGACACAGAAGCATTTACTAATATTTTTAATATTACTGAAAACTCTGAAACAAGGAAAATAGCTTTAGCTTATGTAGAATATCTATCAAGCCACTACGATATTCTTTAAAAAATAGCTGAGGTATTTCCGATGCAATTAAGAGAGAAATTTGTTATCAATGATGGAATTTGACAACACATTTGATATTTTAACTGAAAAAGAGAAAGGAGAAGGAGAAGAAGGAGGAGAAGAAGAAGAAGAAGAAGAAGAAGAAGAAGAAGAAGAAGAAGAAGAAGAAGAAGAAGAAGAAGAAGAAGAAGAAGAAGAAGAAGAAGAAGAAGAAGAAGAAGAAGAAGAAGAAGAAGAAGAAGAAGAAGAAGAAGAAGAAGAAGAAGAGGAAGAAGAAGAGGAAGAAGAAGAGGAAGAGGAAGGACGAGGAGGAGGAGGAGGAGGAGGAGGAGGGGGAGGAGGAGAAGGAGGAGAAAGAGACGCAATGGAAGGAAAATACTTTAATTTGTGAGCAAGATGGCATGGTAGTCTACATAAAAATACAACAATGTTTACAGGTTTACATATTTACAAGTTTTCAGTATGTTAGTTTAACATGAAGTCAAACAATAAAGAAATAAAAAAAATCTTGTACATCTCAAACAAACTTTACACTTTAGGTGGTGGTGGGGGAGCGTAGTTGTGGAGATGGGAGGGAAGGGATGGTAGGGATAAAACAAAGGAGGAGGCAAAAGAAATGTACTCATTACCTTGCTCATGGCACTGTAATCCCTCTGTACATTATTTTAACAATAAAAAAAACTTATTTAAAAATAAAAAATAAAAAAGTCTATGCCGGCAATTTGTAACTTAGTGGTAGAGTATTTGCCTATTATCTGTGAAGGGTCCTTGTTAATCAGCTGCAAAATGCGTAACAGACCAGAAATTTTTTTAAAAAATTATACAAAAAGGACAATAAAGCACATGGCTTGGGACAAGTAAGTGGTTTACTTCCAAAAAAGAAGTAGCAGCAGATGATTTTGGTGATATATACTTGGAATCCAAACATCCATTCTTTGGCGTTTCTAGTGTTCTAGGCCAGTCAGCTAAAAAACAAGAGGAGGATGGACATGACAGAAGAAATAATAGAGATCTGAAACAAATTAAACTTTATGTGGATGGTGGGAAGAAGTCTGTCAGCTGTATTTTTTTCTTTTAGAAAGTTTCTAGCCTTTCCACCATGTGAGTATGCAACAAGAGAGCACATTAAAGCTCTGGTGAAGTTGACCTCTCAGTACATTGAATTTTATAGGTTCTAGATCTTGTCCTTCGGAATTTCTGTTGAGTACAAATCACTTGCTCTAAGCTATTGGGACCTGGTCTTAAGGAATTTTGCTATAGAATCACAATGGAATTCAAATACACAGCTATACCTCTTTCGCAAAAGGAAGACTGATGAATTTGGCACTAGGAGAGTCCAATTTTCTGGGCAGGGGTTCTACTACATATTTCCCCTACTGCAGCACTTTTTCTTCACTTTGAACATATCAACACACTGTCTTAGATTTCAAGGATTCTGATATAAACTCTTTGATAAGAAACTATCATGAGAAATGATGATTCTCTCTATTCTCTCACACCTATAGATGTTAATAACCCACTTCATGGAGATGTATGGCACAAGGCATTTTGCTACAGTATCAGATGATTCTGAAGTGATACCACTATTCTTTTGACAACAGTCATTCTAGATTTAAAGAAAAAATCATTGAATATCTTGAATAAATTGATGAGGTCTTTAAAAGCCAAAAGTTAGAGCAGCTTTTCAGATTATGGTTTCCATGAAGTATCCTACTGGATTTAAATTCCAAGTGATGAAACAGCCACTTTCATGACCCACATAAGTAAAACTTTGTTGGTCTTAATTTCTTCCCATTTTAATGGAAATGACAAAAGTGCCAACTTATTGACTTTATAAGGAGATAGCATTATATAATTAAATTGTTAAAATTCACTGAGTTGAATAGAGAACATGCCTAATTTGTATTAAAGTAGTAATGTATTGCCATTAATACATGGATGTGTTTTATTAGTAAATATTGAAAAGGAAAACAAGTATTTCTACAGGGGATTCATCCTGGCAATAGTCACTATACAGTAGGCTGATACTCCCTGCCTTCTTTCAACCACATGCAATTGTTGAGTGTGATATTGTTTTAGTTCTACTCAAGAGCTATGGGACACATCTTGGATTCCATTTAGAAAACACCAAAGTGCATATGGATATTATAACTTTTTAAAGACCAGAAATGATCTATTGTATGGTGCCAACAATAAATAAACTCCATAACTAATAAAGACTTTAAGCTTATGTTAAGCAGTTGTTCAAAGGAGTTATAATTCAACAAATAGGGACACCTGCTGTGCCTTAACTACTTCTTTGAGTTTTCTCGTTGTTGTCAAGTTAAAAAAATATGGATCCACTCTAGGGAAAATTTCCAATTGGACTCTTTGTCATGTGCCTCCTGCACCTAGAAACATATGAGAATCCACTTTGTTTTTAGATTGTTGGAGCAAATTCCAAGACATGCACAAATGGTGAATGGAAGCCACTGGTTGGTGTATATTTGTCTCTTGCACATGGCCAGGGTTCTAGCAGAAGCAGACATGAGGACATGGATAGTACTCAAGGACAAAATCTTTGGTAGCAAACACTAGGACCTGGAAGCCACCAAGAACAGAACGCACTTTCTGATGGACTTGAAGTTCTTGCAACACTACCATGGCAGCAGCAATGGCATCACTCTGTGCACCTCACATCCATGTGGAAATATTGTCAACAGTCCTCCAGTCGGTTCATGCCAAGCTGTGATTGGTCCATTCCAGCCATTCTGAGTGGTCTCTAAGGTCCATTACAGTGCTGGGTGTTCCTCTTAACCTTCTAGATTCAGTCCTATGTTGACAATTTTGAGTGGTTTTTTTTGGAGGGGGGCTAAGTTTTGTTGGGGTTTGGGTATTTTCTTTTCGTTATTGCTCTGTTTTTTTTTTTTATTTTCTTAGCTAAGTTTAGGTAGATTTACTCCTTGCCGTCCTAGCAAAAAGATGGGAGAACACAGTGAATTATCCTCCAGATCTTCAGAGAAGGAGATTTTCACTGAACAAGACAGTATGAAGGAGATCATTGGCTATGCAGGAAGAGATTTTCCCTGAACAATACAGTGTGAAGGAAGAGATCATTGACTATGGTAGCTATGGATATGTAAAGTTGGCCTAGCACCACCTCATAGACGCTAAGATGGTAGTGAAAATAATCCTGAAGGGAGAGTTCAACAATTGTCATATCAAAAATGAGATGGACAGGCTGCGAAGGTAGCTCAGTGTTAGATGTTGCCTTTCATGCATGAGGCCCTGAGTTCAATTTCTCAGCACCACATGAACAGAAAAAGCCAGAAGTGATGCTGTGTCTCAAGTGGTAGAGCACTAGCCTTTAACTGAAGAGCTCAGCGACAGTGCCCAGGCCCAAATTTCAAGCCCCAGAACCGACAAAACCTTTGAAATGAGATGGATATTATTATGATTTTCACATCACCCACACATGATCAGGTCATTCCAGGTGAGGGAGAAGGAAGAGCACCAATACCTGGCAGTGGAACTGGCCATCCAGAGACCTCCTGCGAGAAATGTGAAAATCATACCACCTATTCAAGAATGAAGTCAGAAGATTGTTTAGACAGATTGTGAGGACTGTGCATTACTTTAACGAATATAGAAATGAACATTGAGACATTAAACCCAATAACATCGTGTTGGATGACAAAGGCAATGTGAAGGTCAATGACTTTGTCATGAGCGTAATGATTTCCCTAGGGTAAGTTGCTGAAGGATATACATGGTACCTTAATTTTGTCCCTATAAAATATTCCTGCATGAAAATTATAATGGCTGCAAAGTAGACATCTGGTTCTTGGGAGTCTCATTCGTACTCTATGGGGATGGCAAATTTTCTATTTGAATATATGAATTTTATCCAGATACAGATAATTGTCTTGGAGGTCACATGCATTTCTACATTCATCTGTACCCAAAAGAACAAAATATCATCTTGAAACTGTAAACTGCATACCCAAACAGAGGCACAGTATAGAACAAAGCATGGACATTGGGGGCTGTGAAGGTAGCTCAGTGGTAGAGTGCTTGCCTTGCATGCATGAGACCCTGGGTTTGATTCCTCAGCACCACATAAGCAAAAAAAAGCTGGAAGTGGTGCTGTGGCTCAAGAGGTAGAGCACGAGCCTTGAGCTGAATAGCTGAGGGACAGTGTCCAGGCCCAGAGTTCAGGCCCCACAGCCAAAAAACAATGGACATTGGCTCAACTAAGTTGAGGAATGTTTCCTATGTCCTAATGAGCCATTATGTAATGCACTAACCCTTATTATTCTTGCACTCATGTGTGACATGAGGTACAGCCTGCCTGATATAAACAAAATGATATTGGACAGGATATTAAATGAAATCATGGTCATCTATTTTTTTATTAAAAAAAGTGTCAAAGTAAAATGACAGCAGAATTAAATCAGTGCCTTCTTTTGTTTCAGTGTGCCCATCTCCTGCAGATATATAGTATGTATATATGTATATATCTCACAAAAATATTACATATTAAATATATTATATATAATTATATGTTAATAAATATACATAATTTTGGAGATGCAGTTTCATTCAATTCTCTGCTTTTGCTTCAAGCCAACATTCTCCTCGTCTGAGCCTCCTTCGGAGCTAAGATTATAGAACAGGACCATGCAAAATATTTCCTAATAAATGCAGCAGAGAGTCTGTCTTTAACTTCCAAGAAATACTAAAAACTTGAAGATAGTAGAATGATGAATGTAACATAAAACACTTAACTCAGTGTAAAATTTCCAAAATTTATTTTATACAAAAATTACGGGAGGTGTTCCTGGAAGATGGCTGAGGAGAAGCTGGAGGTTAAACAAGTTCTCACATAGAAAGCAGTTTTAGTGTTCCAGTGAACAGTCCTAAGCCAGAGAATCACACCAAGTGTGCCATCACAGGACAGAGATTTAGGCGAGAGAGGAAAAATCAAGGCAAAGAGACAGATCTGAGCACTTGCCTGCAGCCACGGTTGCAGCAGCAGCAGCAGCGGTGGCTGTTGCCACCATACCGGCAACACAGAGAGTCCCGTACAAAGGCACCAGATGTGGCAGGCGAACAGATTCTACTCAACACCAGCAAGAACTGACAAGGAGTAGACACCTTCATCATGCAGTTCCCAGACCAGAGAGGACCCAGGAACCAAGACTATAGAATGAGTAGAAGCCTGCCATCTTCACTCCTTCTCAGGGAGCAAAAGAAGGAAGGCCACCCCTCCCCCGCCACTACAGAAGATCTCCATTTTTGATAGTGACAAAAGCCTGGCTGAGCAGCTAGCACAAACACAGGCCTTGTAAGAAAACAAGAGTCATTTAGCAGGTCAAAGGAACCTAACCTGACCTGCGAGGCTCAGCTACACCAAGGGAAAAGTCACCCAGCCCAGGCCACCAGCCCCAGGAGTAGCTTTCTTCACTGGGTAAACAGAGCCAGAGGATGCCCCTCCCTTAAGCAGCCTTGACAATCAATTGAAATTCAGTAAACAAATACTCTGAGAATGGCTCCAAGCTGGGCTCTGTGAGTTTCTCAGGAGCTAGATACTCAGGGAAAAGCTGTTGTTTTCTGAAAGGCCTCAACTCTACCCAGAACCTAGCCTCATCACAGCATCTCCAAACTAAAGGAAATGGCCATCTCCCTCTTTTGTGATACTCAAAGCAGATCTCCCTCCCATTGAACTAGCCTGGGAGGAGGATCTCAAAATCCTGGGTAAAGCAGAGCATTTTTCTGCCTGCTAAAACAAACTGACTTGAGAAACCATCCAAGCCACAGGAAAATCAAACACCATAAGCAGACCAGAGACTCCAACAAGACATTGGTTATGGACACAAGTGAGATACAAGATCTTCCCATCCACCCAAAAAAATCAAAGAACTCTTTTTTTGTACCTTTTATAAAAATTTTTTCCAAAGTTTTTTAATTTTTAATTTTTAAGATTAAAATTTTTTTTCTATTAACTTTTTTTTCTCCCTCTTATAATTTTTTTTCTTTTTTCAAATTGTATTTTGTTTAGCTCTACTGGCCTTTTGATCCTTTTTCTTTCTCATTCTTTTCACCTTTTCTTCTCTTTCGTTATTTTTTTGCTTGACTTAATTGCTGTTCTGCTCATTCTCAGATATACCCGGAATCGATTATTAGACCTTAGCCCCATTGTGAACACAATTAATCCACAAATTTATTACTCAATTTAAAACCTCTTAGACTTAAATTCCTTAATAACAAGACTATCTTTTATACCTATATAATATTTTAAGCATTTTTATTTTTAAGTTGTTCACATCTCCTTTCTCTACCTCCCCTTCACTTATTCTATTCATGTTCTTCTCTGAATATTACATTCTCATTTTGCATAATTTTAAAGTGTTGCACTTTTTATTTATAACTTTTCTTTTTCTATTTTTTTCTTGTCTTTTTTTCTTTCTCTTTATTCCTTTTTCTCTCTCTCTACTATCATTCTATCCAACCTATTTCCCGCTTTGAGATTAGGACTTAGTTAACTCTCCCTCTGCCTTTCCACATCCCTATATTCCTATTTTTACCCACATCTCTCCCTAAACCTAATAATTTCTGTTTGCCAAATTCTTCTTTGCGGTTTTTAGCCCATTAATACATAGTTGCTTGATGTTGAATAGATATATCTGTTGAACTAGATTGTATCTGCAGACTTTTGATTGTGCAACTACAGACTTTGGTTGATGCTTGCCTTAAAATAGTTTTCTAGCACAAAACGTGTTACTTTCATCCTAAATGGGCAGAGCAACCTGGAAAAACACAAGAAAATGGCAAGTTCAGGTATTTCAACTCCCACTCATGAAAATCAGGGGACAGAGCAGATAATGAATAATCCAGAGGAGAGTTCCCAAAAGCTCTACAAGCACTACTGGGAAACATGGTAAATGAAAATATTGAAAACCTGCAAAGGACTCCATATGAGCGTGATAGGGAGAGAGAGAAGGTAAAACAAAGGTCAATGCAGGAATATCATGAGCGTGAGGAAGGTACTTAAAGACTGATACAGGAATTGCATGAGCAGCTTGAGAAGTAAAACAGAAATAAAGGAATGGCATAAGCAGGTTGAGATCAGTCGTAGAGAAAGTCAGGAATGGTGTGAGCAGGCTGAAAACACTCAAAGAGAATTACAGGAATTGTGTGAATGTGAGAAAGCTAATCAGAGTAATAGAGGAATTGAGAGAGCAAGATGAGAATACAGAAGGATAACCAAATACATTCATGGAATCGATAAACAGAAAACTGAAAGAAATCAGAGAGACCACGAAAGGAATGCTGAACGGAACACAACAGAAGAAATGGGAGTCCTAGAAAACCATAACCAATCAACTTAGTGATTTGAGAATAAAAACTGAACATCAAATTAAGGAATTAAAGAAGTTCATACAAGATCTAAAACAAAGTTCAAACAAAGTATTTGAAGCCATCAAGGATGACCAACTAGGAAGAAAAGATGACCAACTAGGAAGAAAAGAAATAAAAAAACAAAGTAGAAAGTCTTGACAGCAGGTTAGACCATGAAGAAGATCGAATCTAGGGGATTGAATACAGCCTAGATATTATAGAGAAAGACCAAGCAACCATACAAGGCAACTCCATGAAATACGATACATCTATTCAACACTTGGAAGACACCATCAGAAGGCCTAATCTGAGGATAATGGGTGTAGAGGAACACCTAGAGACAGAAGTTAATGGTCTAGGAAATTTGTTTAGCAGGATCCTTGCAGTGAACTTCCCAAACATGCAAAAAGATAGGTCTGTTCAGATACAAGAAGCTTTTAGAACTCCAAACAAACCAGACCAGAAAAGGACATGCACCGTCACATTACAATCCAAACTGGATCAATTCAGACCAAGGAAAAGATCCTTAAAGCTGTCAAGGAGAAAAGATCAATCACCTACAAAGGGAAACCAATTAGAAACACTTCAGATTTCTCAGAGGAGACAATTAAAGCAAGAAGAGCCTGGAATGACGTATGCCAAGCCCTAAAAACGAACAACTATTAACAAAGAATTCTGTACCCAGCTAACCATTCCTGCATAACCACAGGTCAAATAAAATCTTCCATAGCAAAGAAAAGTTGAAACAATATACCTCCACCAAACGAACCCTACAAAATATTCTTAAATATGTCCTACACATAGAAAACCAACAAGACCACAATAAAGGACAAGAAACTGCAACCAAACTGAGAATCCAACAATCATAGGAAGAACATAGTTGTTGCAGCCCCCAAGAAGGTGGATAAAATGTCAGGAACTCCCAAATACCTCTCAGTACTATCTCTCAACATTAACGGACTTAACTCTCCAATTAAGCGACATAGACTGTCTAGTTGGATTAAAAAGCAAGATCCTTCTATCTGCTGCCTTCAGGAGTCACATCTTGCCCATAAAAACAAATACATTTTCAATGTGAATGGTTGGAACAAAATTAAACAGGCAGGAGTTGCAATTCTAATATCAAATAAAATGGACATCAAATTAAAATTAGTGAGAAGAGATAAAGAAGGTCGCTCCATACTAATTAAGTGATCTCTCTTTCAGGAGGATATTACAATTCTAAATATCCATTCATCAAACAACGGAGCACCCAAATTTATGCAAGAAGCACTACTTTCCCTCAAATCCCACATAGATCCAAAGACATTAATTGTTGGGGATTTTAACACACCACTTTCCCCACTAGATAGATCAACTTAGAAAAAACTCAACAGAGAAACCGCAGAGCTAAGCAATTGCATAAATCAATTAGATTTAACAGACATCTACCAAATATTTTACCCCGCAGCGTCAGAATACACGTTTTTCTCAGCAGCACATGGAACATTTTCCAAAATAGACCACATTTTAGGCCACAAAGCAAACTTGTCCAAATTCAGAAACATTGAAGCTATACCTTGCATTTTCTCAGACCACAATGGAATTAAATTAGAACTCAACACTAAAAGCCACCAAAGAAAATCCTGTAACACCTGGAGGCTGAACAACACATTCTTGAATGACCAGTGGATCATGGAAGAGATTAGAAAGGAAATTCAAATGTTCATGCCATTCAACACAAATGAACACATAATTTACCAGCTCCTCTGGGACACAGCAAAGGCAGTACTCAGAGGCCAGTTTTATAACTCTGAGTTCCTACATTGACTAATTGGAGAGATCTGCAACCAACAATTTAATGAGACATCTGAGCCTCCTTGAAAAAGAACAGCAAGAGAAACCCATATCCAGTACATGGAAATAAATAGTTAAAATTAAATCAGAATTAAATGAATTAGAATCCAAAAAAAAAAACAAAACATAAAAAGAATCAACAAAATTAAGAGTTGGTTCTTCGAAAACATTAAAAAAATAATTGACAGACCCTTAGCAAATCTTATCAGAAAAAGAAGGGAACACACCTAAATAAATAAACTCAGAGATGAGAATGCAAACATCACAACAGAAACAACCAAGATTCAAAACATTATAAGGGAATACTTCTCAAAACTTTATGCTAATGTTTGAGAACTTGGCAGAAATGGACCATTCCTAGCAAATATTGACATTCCAAAACTAAACCAAGATGTGTTAAACCAGCTTAACAGGCCCATATCAAGCATTGAAATAGAAACAGCAATAAGAGACTTCCCATGTAAGAAAAGCCCAGGACCAGTTGCTTTTACAGCAGAATTCTACAAGGCCGTCAAAGCAGAGCTCACACCAATACTCCTCCAACTCTTCAATGAAATTGGAAGAGAAAGTTCACTACCAAACACATTCTATGAAGCTATCAAAACCAGGCAGGAGCTCATCAAAGAAACAGAACTATAGACCCATTTCTTTGAGGAATATTGATGCAAAACTTCTCTACAAACTTTTGGCTAATCAACTTCAACAATTCTTCCAAAAAATTATACACCATGATCAAACAGGGTTGATTTCAGGGATGCAATGCTGGTTCGATATACCCAAATCAATTAATATAATTCATCACATCAACAGGAGCAAGGATAAGAACCACATAGTTACCTCAATAAATGCAGCAAAAGCATTTGACCACATCCAACACCCTTTATGATGAAGGTAATTGAAAAATTAGGCATCCATGGAACATTCCTCAATAAAATAAAGGCTGTCTATGACAAACCTACAGCCAGCATTATACTTAATGGTGAAAAACTTAAGTCATTTCCTCTTAACTCAGAAACGAGACAAGGATGTCCACTCTCTCCACTTCTTTTCAATCTAGTATTAGAACGCCTAACTACACCAATAAGTCAATATGCAAACATAAAAGGGATCCAAATAGGGAAAGAAGTAAAACTTTCCCTCTTTGTAGATGACATGATCTTCTATTTCAATAATCCCATAGACCTAACTCCCAAATTACTCAAGCTGATTCAAAACTTTGGCAATGTAGCAGGGTATAAAATTAACCCTCAAAAATCAATGCATTCCAACAATGAAAAATGGGTAGCTGAAATTAGGAAAGCAGCTCCATTCCTAATAGCCCCAGAAAAAAATAAAATACCGAGGAATTAAGTTATCCAAAGTAGTGAAGGACATCGGAGATGAAAAATTTAAAAACTTGAAAAAGGAAACAAAAACAGAACTTAGAAAGTGACAAAAACTCCCGTACTCCTGGATTGGAAAGATCAATATCGTGAAAATGGCAATACTTCCCAAGGCTATCTACAAATCCAATGCAAAACCTATCAATATTCCACAATCATTCTTCAAGTTAATAGAATAGGCAATGCAATAATTCATATGGAACAATAAAAGACGTCGAATAGCAAAAACGCTCCTCAACAGAAAGAATAGTGCTGGCAGAATATCAATACCAAATTTCAAACTCTAGTATAAAGCCATGGTAATCAAAACAGCTTGGTACTGGCACAAGAACAGACCTCAGGACCAATGGAATAGAATTGAAAACCCAGAAATGAACCTACTGACCTATAGCCATCTAATCTTCGATCAAGGAACTAAAAAAATATAATCGAAGAAAGACAGCGTCTTCAGTAAATGGTGCTGGCAAACTTGGTTAACTACTTGTAGAAAACTAAAGCAAGATCCATATATATCACCCTGTACCAGAATCAACTCCAAACGGACCAAAGACCTCAGAGTCAAAGCAGACACAGAACACATTACAAGATGGAATCGGAGAAATTCTGGGTCTCCTGGGGACAGGTCGAAATTTCTTAATAGAAACCTAGAAACCCATCGAATCAAAGCAAGGTTGGACAAATGGGATTGCATGAAATTGCAGAGCTTCTACATGGCAAAGGACATAGCAATATCAATAGAAAACCCACAGATTGGGAGAAGATCTTCACTATCCTGACAATGGTCTCATATCTAAAATATACCTGTAACTCAAAAAATTAAATCTCCCAACAACAAATTTTCAAAAAAAATTGCCCAATAAATAACTGGGATAAGACTTATAGAGAAACTTCTCTGAAGGGGAAAGAAGGATGGCCAATAGACACATGAAGAAATGCTCAACCTCTCTAGCCATAAAAGAAATGCATATCAAAACGACATTGAGATACCACCTCACCCCAGTTAGAATGGCTATAATCAAGAAATGTAACAACAACAGATGCTGGAGGGGATGTGGACAGAAGGGAACTTTACTGCATTGTTCGTGGGAGTGTTAACTTGTTCAACCACTTTGGAAAGTAATATGGAGGTTCCTCAAAAGAATCCACATAGAGCTCCCCTATGACCCAGCAATCCCATTTTTGGGCATTTATCCAAATATTCAAACAAGACCACACCAAAGCTACCAGCACAACTATGATTATTGCAGCATTATTTACCACAGCTAAGATATGGAACCAACCCAGATGCCCCTCAGTAGATGAATGCATCAAGAAAATGTAGTATATATACACAATGGAATTCTATGCCTCCATCAAAAAGAATGACATTGCCCCACTTGTTAGGACATGGAAAGACTTGGAAAAATTATATTAAGGGAATTAAGCCAGGCACAAAGATACATAGGTCCCATGGTTTCCCTTATTTGCAATAACTAGTACATGTCTGAGTCAAGCAGAAAAGGTCAGATAAGTTGATGTTAGGGAAATGAACCATAAGATATGTATTCAAATGTTTTTTTCTCTTTCATGCTATTGTCTCTAACACATTTATAAGAATATTTCTTCGTTGCTTTTTATGTCCTTCCCCCACGGTATAATCCCCGCTTTCACTGTATTTGATGTTGGTATAATTTGTGGAGGGGGAGGGGAAAAACAAATCGTTTACATAGGTATACAGGTGAACCCATTGCAACAATGAGACGTACAAGTCGTTATGTCGAAGATGAACTTTACAACTTTGTTAGGCGAGGGGGTGGGTAGGAGGATTGGGGGGGCAGAGATTAGGATGGGAAGGGGAAACAAAGGAGGAGGCTACAATGCTTGATAAGAAATGTACTCATTATCTTGCCCATGTAATTGTAGCCCCTATGTACAGTATTTTCACAATAGAAAACATACTGCAAAAAAATTAGAGGACAGTGTTATTCGGTTTTCCATGAAAAAAGATTAATAAAAAATTAAAGACAGATATAGATCCCATTTGGAAATGTGAAAGTAAGTGGACTGCCCATATGTTCAAGTCCTAATACTGGCCCACAACCATACATTACATTAGTTTTTGTAAGTCTTTTATTGTAAAAATACTGTACAGAGGGGTTACAGTTAAATGAACAAGGTCATGAGTACATTTCCTGTCAAGCATTGTAGCCTCCTCCTTTGTTTTTCCCCTACCTTCCCTTCCCTTCCACCTACACAACAACTCCACTCGCCTCCAAAGATGCAAAGATCGTTTTTAATGTAGTGTCTTGTATATCACATTTTTACAATGGGTCAACCTGTATGCCTATTTAAACATTTTCTGTTTTCCCTTACACTCCCCAAATTATAGAAATGTATATACAAGATGCAGGGCACCAGAATCAAATACAGTGAAAACAGGGGTTATACCTTCTGGGAGGATCATATAAAGTTACCAGAAATCACATAGTACCGTATAAATACATTAGAAACAACAACAAGAAAGGAAAAACCACTTGTGTCCCTATCTTGGTGTTCATTTCACTTAACTTCATCTTATCTGGTCACTTGTACATAGCTTTTGACCTTTTCTGCTTGTCCTAGGCATATACTAGTTATGGCAAATAAGGGAAACCATGGGACCTATATTTCTTTGGGCATGCCTTACTTGACTTAATATAATTTTTCCAAGTATTTCCATTTCCTAACAAATTGGACGATATCATTCTTTCTAATAGAGACATAGAATTCCATTATATAGATAGATAGATAGATAGATAGATAGATAGATAGATAGATAGATAGATAGATAGATAGATAGATAGATATAGATATAGATATAGATACATCTCTCTCTCTCTATATATATATATGTATATATATATACATATATATATATACATATATATATATATATAATCACCTTTCTTGATCCATTCATCTACTTAGGGCCATCGGGGTTGGTTCCATATTTTATCTATGGTAAATAATACTGCAATAAACAGCATTTTGCTGGTAGCTTTAGTATGGCCTTGTTAGTGATCATTTGTGTAAATGCCTGGGTCATAGGAGAACTCTATGTGGAGTCTTTTGAGGAACCTCCATACTGCTTTATAAAGTGGCTGAACAAGTTTTACACTCCCACCAACAATGCAGTAGAGTTCCCTTTTGGCCAAATCCCCTACAGCATCTGTTGCTATTAACTTTCTTATTTATAGCCATTCTCACCGGGGAAAGTTGAATCTCAATGTGGTTTTGATTTGCATTACTTTTATGGCTAGAGAAGTTGAGCATTTCTTCATGTCTGTATTGGCCACTGTTATTTCCTCTTCTGAGAAGTTTCTCTTTAAGTCTTTAGCCCACTTATTTTATCAGGCAGTTCTTTCTTTGATAATTTTTTGTTGGAGGATTTAGTTTTTTGAGTTCCAGGGGTATTTTAGATATGAGACCCTTGTCTGTTGTATGGCTAGTGAAGATCTTCTCCTAACCCATGGGCTTTTTATTGATTTTGCTAGCTATGTCCTATGTCATGCAGAAGCTCTGCACTTTCATGCACTCCCATTTGTGCAACCGTTATTTGATTTGTTGTGTTTCTAGTTCTCTATTAAGAAAATTTCTGCCTATGCCAAGGAGACCTAGGGTTTCTCCTATTCCATCCAGTAATGTTATTAGGGTATCTGCTTTGACTCTGAGGTTGATCATTAATTTTGTAGGCCAGAACTTGGGTTTTTTCCACCTTTTGTGTTCACAGGAGTGTCTGTATTTTGTGTAAACAGGCTGCTCTACAAGGTATCATTCCGGGTTATGTAGTAGTTATTACATGGCTCCATGTAAGTATTGTGTAATGACATTGAGCTTTCTAATGATTTACCTACATAAATCTATTAATGTTAATTGTCATGAAGAATGACAAACCTCCATTTTTGTGCCCATCTCCATCCTTGCTCTCCCTATTGTCTAGCAGTTTATACCACAGTCAGTATAACTGAAGCTGGCACATGGAACAGACATGGACTCTATGGATCCTGGCTGTTAATGGCCCCAAATACAGCAAATATCAGAATCAATGAGATCAAAGCAGTTGTCCCAGGTGCCTAATTGTATGAATGTCCTTGGCTTCCAATAGACTCACCTGCCTCTGTCAGAAGCGTGGTAATGGTTTATCACCATGAAAGCATACACGGAAGTTTAATTTCTCAGTGTAGCCATGTCAGGAGGTGGAACTTTTAAGAGAGATTTCAGTCATAAATGGATTAATAAAATCTCAACTCTCTAGGGACTAACATTATCACTGTTAACAGTTTTTGAAAGCAACCTATGCCCCTTACTCCCTGTCATTCTAGCACATGCTATGATGCCAAGATCTTCTGTGATATGATTCACCAAGGGGACCTTGTCCCATGTGCTACCATGCAATTTAGACTTTCCAGCCACTACTATTGTGATTGAAATAGACCTTTTATTCCTTATGAAGTGTACAGCTTCAAGGATTTTGTTAAACCATAACCATATGGACTAAGATGCTATTCTTTTTATCTTTTTCATGGAACTGAGGATTAAACTGAGGGCCTTACACTTACTAGGCAAATATGGTACCAGTTGAGCCAGCATGCCCCCAATCAATTTTTTTCTTTTTCAGCTTGCTTTTCATATATGGTCTTGTGCTGACTTCACTCAAGCCACCCTAAGTACCCCATCCTCCTATAACTCTACCTCCCAATATCTGGGATTACAGGCCTGTGACACCACAGTTTGCCTCTTAGAATATGCTATTCTTTTGGGGAAAGAGCTACAGACCCCTGAGATGCCTAAGGGGGGTTGTGTGTGTGTGTGTGTGTGTGTGTGTGTGTGTGTGTGTGTGTGTGTGTGTGTGTGTGTATTCAGGAGAACTGTTCTTGGTGATTTACTTAGTACTGAGGGAGAGGCTTCCTGAAGTATCTGTATTCTTCATTCCTTTCACTGAAAAAGAAATGCTTCTCTGCGTGCAAGTGCCTCTCAACTGTAATCCTAGCTCTTCAGAATGCTGAGATTTGGGGATAACATTGTTAAACCAGGCGATCCAGAAAAAGTCCATGACACTCTTATCTCCATTTAATCACCAAAAATGTTAAAAATGGAGCTGTGGCTTAAGTAATAGAGTAATATTCTTGAGGAAAAATATACGAATAGCACCTAGACTCTTATTAAGGCTCAGGACCAGCACCCATCCAAAATCTCCAGATAGCACTTATGCCATTACAAGTCGCCATTATGTCTAATGGATTATTTCTACAGGACAGTTGCAATGTAAAATACAATCTTTTGTTTCTTCATAAGATATGTTCTTTCTGGACCAACTTTATGCCCCATTTTTCTTGCTGGAATGGTGTCTTGATTTTGAAGTAGAGGAAATATTCAGTGCAGAATTTGGTCTCTGAATCCCTCCCTTATCCATTATTAACATGTTCTCTCTTTTATTTTTTGGCAGTCTTTGGCAATGAACTCAGGTCCTGGGCACTGTCACTGAGCTTCTTCTTTGCACAAGGCTAGCACCCTATGCACAGCGTAACTTCTGGCTTTTTCTGTTTATGTAGTACTGAGTAATTGAACCCAGGGCTTCATTCATTCTAGGCAAGCACTCTACACTAAACCACATTCCCAGCCACATGTTCTCTTTCTAAAATATGTCTAACATGTTTACCTCTGTCCCATCTCTGAAGCCACTACTCTTGAATATATCCTCAGTTTAACTCCTAACTACTTTTCATTCCCTATAACTGCCGAATTATTTTCCATTGGACCCATGGAACTATCTTTCATTTTCTTAAATTTCCCACTTCATTGGCTAAAGTCAAACAATACCTCAACATTACCAGTGTCTGAAATTGAGGACACTTAAAATAATAAAAATATTTTTCTACTTTCTTTTGGCCGTGGACTTGAACTCTGGACCTTGGGCACTGTCCTTCATCTCTTCAGCTCAAGGAAAGTCCTCTAACACTTGAGCCACAGTGCCACTTGCAGTTTTCTGAGTTTATTGCAGATAATAGTCTCTCAGCCTTTCCTGCCCGTGCTGGCTTTGAACCGGGAGCATCAGATCTCATCCTCCTGAATAGCTAGGATTACAGGAATGAGCCCCCAGTTCCCAGCTAATAAATAGCTTTTCATATGTATCAGGTGATACACAACAACTCAGACCCTTGGGGAGTTTTTTATCTTCCAGTCTGGGCAGGATATAACCCCACAATATACTCTGGTAGGTAACAAAATTAAAGAGATTCTACAAATATAATTAGTTCCCACAAGAGTTGGGTATGAGTTACTTCCAAGGAGTGAGTGCAAATTAAGGCTTTTCTAAAAGTCAGTGAAGCCAACAGAATGAATCAAACAGTAAGGAGAATATGTTTGTCAAGAAAGTATGGGGGTGTGTAGGAGCTGACAACAGTGGTTGTATGATAGGTGACCAGAAAGCAGAAACCACTGTCTCACAACCTCAGGACATAAACCGAACCAGGCATCCCTTAAGATTGGAAGAGATCCCCACATTCCATTAGAGACTATAGCCTGGTGGCCCCCTGCTAAAAACTGAGCAGCTGCTATAGACAAACCACACCCTACCTACCAGCCCAAATTTCTAACCTACAATATTTGGTATTCAATGGATTAACAAAGAAATTTCTAGTAATTTGCCACATAATATGACAAAATAAATGCATCTCTCAGAGCGCTGGTGCCTCACACCTTTAATCCCAGGTACATAAGAGACTGAGATCTGAGGATCCAGATTCAAAAGGATTTTAAGCAGCAATATCTGTGATATTCATATTGCCAATAAATAACAAAAACCTGGAAATGGTGGTATAGCTTATGTAGTAGGGCACCAGCCTTAAGGGAAAAGATAATTAAAAGCACAAGACAATAAGTTGAAACTCCAATAGCAGCACATACACACACACAAAAAAAAAAAAACAACACAAAAATAGAATAGAAAAATGAAAACATTTGTTGAAGACCACCTGGTATTTTCTCTGCTCTGGGTAAAACTCTAACATTTCTCACACTTTTTCCTTATGCTTGAAGTAATTCATTAAAATTCTATAACACCACCATAAAGATATCTAATTACACAACTACACAAATATGTTGGCCACAGCCATTTCTATATATCATATTGTAATTGTTACTGCAAACAAAGTACCTTTCCTACTAATTTAATCTAATTAATTGCAAAAACAGGATTTGTATCTTAGTTGAAATTAAACTTAAACTTCTTAACTCATCAAAAGGAGTATGTGGGTGCTGTCACTGAGAGAAGCATAGAGCTGTTTGACATCAGGGGAGTTTCTCTAATAAAGCAAGGTCTGTCATAAAGTCATATAGATAATTGTTTATCTTTGCTCTTTATCATTCTTGGTGTCACACCTTTTGAGTTCTTGATTATTTATTTGGCAACTCACCCTTTAGTATATGTCTTCCAGGAAAAAATACATTTTGCCATACAACAGATGTTTATCCTTAAGATGAGGAATGCATCTTGTTGTTTCTCAGGGTTTATTTAAAAGCAAAGAAGAAGTGTTTGCCTGTTTCTAAATATTTTGTTTCTTCCTGATTTCCTGTCTGCCATTCCTCAAGGCTTATTTTTCCTAATTGATGGTGCCTCCAATCTATACAAATTGCTATGAAGACATCATACTATTGCATTCAATGTATAGATTGTTTTGATGGAAATTAATACCTACTTGATGCTGTGTGCTGCTGTTCACAATTGAGCCATGGTTTTTCTTTTAGCTCTATTTCAATTATTTTTGTAAGTGTTAATTTTCCTTTACAATGTATGATGTATTTTTTGTTAGATAGTTCTTAGTGTGTTTTATTGGATTGTATTGGTATGAACAACACTGGGGATTGAACTCATACCTCATTTATGGGAAGAAACACTCTACCACCTAGGTGACGATCAGCTATGGCAATTTTTTTGTTTATTTGTTTTTCTTGGTCATGGGGCTTGAACTCTGGGCCTGCGTGCTATCCCTCAGCTCTTCAACTCAAGGCTAGTGCTCTACCATTTTAGCTACAGTGCCACTTCCAGAATTCTGCGTGGTTATTTGGAGATAAGTGTTTCATGGGCTTTTCCTTCCCAGCCTGGAGTTGAACCAAAGTCCTCAGATCTCAGCCTCCTGAGTAGGTTGGATTACATGTGTGAGCCACTGCCACCCGACTATAGTAGTTTTTTCTTTTAACAATGGAAATTATTTATTTTTGTCCTAATTTAATTTAATATTTTTATCTCTTTGTTTTCATCCCATGGAATTGAGTATAGGACCCTTTATATGTATGTATGTGAGTGCTTCTATGTACATATGTGCCAATACTGAGGCTTGAATTTCCTTAACTTTTTCCAAGCAAGGTTGACCCTACACCACTTGAGCCAGACCTTCAGGTTTTTTGTTGCTTAATTGAAGGCAAGAATCACTGATTTACTACTTTGAAGGATTAATTTTTGGATGGCAGTTCAGAGCCAGACTGTGCAGTCTCCTTATCTCTTCCCTCTAATAAACTACTCAGGAAACGCTTCTAGTGTCACTGTGGCTCAAGAGGTAGAGCACTGCCCTTAATGAAAAGCAACTCATATACTGTGCCTAGGCCTGAATTTAAACCCTGGGGACAGCGTGTTAAAAAAAATAACATATTCTGAATTGTTTGACCAGTCTAGCTTTAAACCATGATCCTATAGATCTCAGGTCTGAAATAGCTGGGATTACAGGTTTGAGCCTTTAGCTATAATAATAGCTTTCTATTATTTTCAATCATTATTATTGAGAGATGCTTTAAAAAAAACACATATGGCTAACAGTAGCTCATGTTAATAATCCTTGATATTATGGAGGGTGAGACATAAGAACCTCAGTTTGAAGTTGGGCCCAATGACAGAATGTCTGAGTCTTATCTCCAACTAACAACCAAAAGGTTGGATGTAAGACTGTGGCCCAAGTTTTAGAGTCATAGCCTTTATCAGAAAAAGCTTAAGGACAGTGCTCATGCAATAAGTGCAAGTCTCAAGATCAGCACAAAAAAAATAAAATAAACAGAACCCAAAAATAATCACAGGTATGGCTAGTGATAGTTTGCCTAGTTTTCCTAATATCCTGAATTTTATAGCCACCACAAAGAAAAATAGACAAACCAACAAATTATGTATCCACAGCCAGATGAAACTTTTCCTGATATATCTGCACTAATTATATTTTTAAAAAGTCTTACACTCTTTCATTTAGAAAGTTAACCTAAAAATAATGCCAGTTGAATAGAAATTGTATGTGATGACTACTTCAACAACAAAACATTTTTTAGTTTTTTTTAAAAAGGACGTCACCTATTTGTCACCATATATATATATATATATATATATATATATATATATATATATATAAAACATTATTAAAATTTCAACTAAATATTAACTTCACTATCCTCTAAATTGAAGTGTTTACCTATATTTTATATCAGAGTGAGTATAAACATTAGGGAGTTAACTGAGGCAATGAAAAGGGGTGCAGGAAGAAATGTTCCTTTCAGAGCAACTTGGTTTGAGGCTGGCCACCAAGGTAGGTCTTCAAGAGGCCAGGGCTGTTTCTCTTTCCTAAGGTGCCTTTCCTTGACTGGTCCTCCTCCTCTTGAGTCTAATAAAAGGAAGTGCTTATATGTGGGAGAACAGCAGCAGCTTGAGTTGAAGATTTTCTTTAAATCCTCTTTCTTGTGTTTAAATGCAGGAACTAGAAAATTCACTGGCTGCATGAACTCTAACTTTGAAAGAACTTCCAAATATGAAGACCAACCTGAGCCAGCACATCGTGGAGGAGGACATGGTGGTGGCAAAGAACAGATAGAACTTTTGCACAGAACATGCACATTCTTACTCCTTTGTGTAAGTCAGTAAGTCTGCATATAGGAAACTTCAATGTCCCAAAATTCCAATGTTAGAAAGGAGCTTTAATTTTGTTAAAGTTCCTTTTCAGTGGGATCCCTGCTTCTCCACTGTTCCTTTAGATTCTGTAGTTTTAGAAGGCAATTGCATGCTTAACAGAAACAACCCCTTGTTTCCACAGCACTGGATGCTGCAAGTCTGTACATATTTATGGAAAGTTTTAAAACATACTTCATCAGGGAGGAGAACAATGAGAGGGATGGTATTCTAATGGGGTTCAGCTATTATTGTTTAGATGGTGACAAGTGTTGTCTGTATGTTGAGAAGCCTCTCGCTTTGCTTGAGCAACACCTCATCTGAGCCTAACAGCTGGGATCATATTGGGCTCCTCTACATAAACATATAATCAGCTTCTTTTTAGAAGTAGTGGGTTTTATAAACTATTAGAAGCTATCAGATTAACTGCTTGAACTCAAGAAGGTACGGGTACTTAGCTGTTCACTTCTACTCAGGATAGTCCGGGTTAGTGTATTAGACAGTTTATATAAGTGATAAAATCAAAGCAAATTGAAGGCTTCAAGTAGTCTTAAAGATCTTTAAGAACATAAAATTCAGTGGAAAGTGGCACTGTGGTTCAAAGTGGTAGATCACAGGCCTTGAACAAAATATTCTCAGGGACAGTGCCCAGGCCCTGAGTTCAAAACCTACGATCGCCAAAAAAAAAAAAAAAAAATGCTTGTCTCATTTTGAAATGTCAATTTAAGCTTGTTATTTAAATTTTATACAAAAAGAAAGTTTTTGGTCTCCTAGGAAAGTTCTCCAAAAATTAATGTAGAGCAGAAGAGAAGAATGTAGAGCCATTGTGAGATTAATTAGGAATTCAGAGCTATGAAAGACTAGAGTTTTAAAAGCTGAAATAAATACATGTCAGAGTGATGGAAACAAAGAGCTTTCTAGGGATAGACTTTCAAGTCTTTTCAACACATTTGGATGGTTAGATGGTGCTACATTTTTTAATTTTGCCTCACTCTGTCTTGGCGAGGTTTTTGTGGGTAAGAAGAAAATTCATTTTTCTTACCTGTTTATGAACTGCACGATAAAACTTTAGCAAAGGACCTTCTGTGGCCACTTTTTAACTGGAAGTATTATAAGTTTTTTAAGACCTCAGAATCCTTTTGTACTGTTAGCCAGGCTGTTTTGAACTATTTACTTTCAAATTTATTAGCATAATCCATTTATCATTGTAGGAAGGAGAATCCTCTGCTAAATAAAGTCTACTTGCTGGGGTTGTTTGTAAGCAATGAGCCATTGGGTATTTCTGGCTTAGCCTGTGCAGAGTAGACTGGATTGAAGTGACATTTCCATGATTTATAGGTAAAATCACCCTGCTCGATTAGAAGTGTGGGAACAAAAGAGTGATGGGCATTGTTTTAAGATTTCTTTTATTTTGCTATGTATATATCCTCCATCATATATGTGGCTTTAATCTTCTAATATGTTGTATTTTAAATATTTGGTTTTAGTATGATGTGAATTATAGTTTTTAAATTAACTAAGCAGGACATGTGACCTGAATGAGATAAGAATTTAATTAATTTTTTGGTGGGGTCCAGTCTTGGGGCCTGAACTCTGGGCCTGGTCGCTGTCCCTCAGCTCTTCAGCTCAAGGCTTGCGCTCTACCACTTGAGCCACAGCGCCACTTCTGGCTTTTTTTCTTTTTTATGTGGTGCTGAGGAATCGAACCCAGGGCCTCATGCATGCAAGGCAAGCGCTCTACCACTGAGGCACTTTCCCAGCCCTAGAATTTGATTAATTTTAAAAGGGAAAATATCAGAATTAAATCATCACTCAAAAATCAATTTTGAAAGGACATAAAGCAGAAGAATTTATGTGGTGCTTTATATATTCAGTCTTTCTTGCTTATAAGGTTTGCTGTGACCTGTTAGTAACAGATTTGCAATGGGTAAAAGTCCAGTTGTTCAAAAAAAGTTGTTACTTCAGCAAAAGTATGACAATGTATGAGGATGTTGAACCCTAGGTTTTTAAGAGGAAGAAACACAGATGTAAGACCTCAAAGATGCTGACTAAAATGAATGAAATGCACAGTCCATTAAAAGGAGTGTTTGCTATCTTCAACAGCCAAATGCATTTTTCTTTGCATGTGACTATCAGCAAAGATGAGATTGTAGACAGACTCAATTCGTGGTTCTTATTCAATGAAGAGAATAAGGAGCTGTGTGGATGGCTGATGTAGATGGACAACAGTTCTACAGACAGCAGACAGCATCATTGAAGAAAGGCTTGAGAAGTTTCAGAAGGTGAGCCAGCAGTGTCCAGGCAGGTGTAGTTTGAACACCCTTCTCACTGCTGAGAATCACATGTTACAGGCATGTTTCCTATAAGGGTTGAAGAGAACAGTTGCTTTGTTTGCATTGGCAAGTCAGATAGGAGGACTGGCTTGGGTCTCCTGAAGTATCTTGGTGTCTCAGACCAGTGAAGGTTATTGCACAAGAACAGAGGTCATCTACAGTGAAGTTGATGATTTCAGATAGTCACTAGGCCTCAGATGTAATGCAGCTCAGTAATACATGTAACAAGAGTGGTATTCATATAGTTAAATGAAACTGAGTTATATACACTTGTGAATTCCCAAGTAAATTAGAATGGAAGATATCCATGAGAGAAATCAGTGGGGCTGTTACATCAAGAAAGTAAGAAGAAACCATAATTTGAATATGTTTAGTGAGCCTTTCTTGACTTTCCAACCTTTCCCTGTGAAATTGCATTAACTATCACATATGATGAGAATTTCTCATTTACAAAACTTTTTAGGAGTCACTCCATGTTTGTGGCTAAGGAATAAATGCTTTTGAAGGCTGGGCACTAATGGCTCAATCTGTAATCTTAGCAACTCAGAAGTCTGATTACTGAAGATTGAAGTTCAAATCTAGTCCAGAGAAAATCTCCCTTTAGTCCTCAAAACCATGGAAATGTAGCTTTAGCTCAAGTTATAGAGCACCTGCCTTAACAGATAGAGCTAAAACACCGTGCCCAGGCCTTGAATTGAAGTTCTCATAGTGGAACAAATAAAAGTAAAAAAGAGAGATGCAGTAATAATGGAGCTTTATGTTTTCATAACTTACCAGGACCATATGGAGGTCATAACCGTGTTAAGTTAAAAGAAGGCCCAGCTGAAGCAAATGGGTGAACAGTTGAAAAGGGCCAGTAGCAAGGCAAGAGCGTTCAAGATGGATGGCAAGCTTAGCAACATCAAGGACATTCATCTTCAAGAAAGCACACCTCTCTAATTACATATTCACCTTTCATTATTCTCCTCATCGCTATGAACATCCTCTAAGATTGGCTACACTTATCCACGAGAGTCAGCCGACCACAGCATACCATTTATGACATTTCCTGCATAAAGTTGCTTGTTCTCATTGTCATCAGCCTTTCAGCAGCTTCAGTGAAGAGCATGTTCTCCCACTTTTCCTGTAGTCAATAGCACCCTCTTCTATTTCCCAGCAAAGAAACTGTGGCTAGCAAGCTTGAGAATTGTTACATTCAGAGGTTCTTCAGTTTTGCATTTTTTCTTTCATTTCTTGGTAGGTGAGTTGGAATAAGAAAAACAAATAAGAAATTTGTTTTAGTTTAAAGGAAAAATATTTATTTGAAAACACAAGTTATCATTATTTAAATTTATTTTTAATTTAAATATAATAGGCATGGTTTTAGTGCTGCATGCCTTTAAGCCTAACTATTTAGAAAGCTGAAAGCTGAGGATCATATTTTCAAGACAAAGTAAAATTTACCATGAGACTCTTATCTTCAGCTAAGAACCAAAAGCTACAGGTGGAGCTGTGGCTCAAATGGAAGAGTGCCAACCTTGAGCAAAAAGCAAAACCAAAAGAAACTAAGCCCTAAATTTAATTCCTTCTACTAGCACAAAAATACGTATGTGTGTATATATATATATATATATATATATATATGCATATATTCATATATGTGTGTCATATCTATATAAATTGTATATGCATATGCATGTATATATAATTATATAATAAATTTTTAGCGAGTGTCAAGAATATACAAGCGAACATTTAGTCTTGCTCCTAAAAACAGATTCATATGTAAATATGAACTCCTTGAATTTATAGGAGCCAACAAATATAGAAATGTAAACCACCAGACTAGAAATTGATAGAATGGATTTTGTTATAGAATAGAGTGTATGCACAAGATTAGGCAAATGATAGTAAGTCATTTCCCAAAACATTGAAAGCAAAAGCGTAATAGTACAAGAAATCATATTTAGAAATGGACTATGCCACTCAATGGACAGGTAGATCAGGAAAATAAATCTGTGCATTTTCCCTTCTACATTTGATTCATATCCCCTCACTAAATTATCTATGATTGGTTCAGTTGCTGCCATAGTACCTCTCTGGTGGCCCCATTGTGATTCATTTTATTCTACTGAACCAGCAATGGAGGAGAGACGGACCACAGCACATTTGCTCATTTCTCAATGAGCAGTGATTGGCAGGGGAGTTTTAAAATGCTACCCATGTTTTTGGTTGCCTAGTACCACCTTGGATTCCAGATTAAATCCTGATAAACAGATACAGAAGTTACATGTAGTTTATTGTGCCAGATTCACAGCTAAAGAGGCAGATGGGAAATTGGAAGGGTTTGGTGTGAAAGCCACAGGTTGATGCAAAGCAGAAATCAAAGGATGTGGAGATGAAGCAAGCTACCTTGGAGGAAAAGGAGAGACATTTGAAGGTGAAGAGCACCTAGACAGAGAAGACAGAGCAAGTGCTCTTGACCATTTCAAATGAGCTCCCAGAATGCCAGGGTAAGAAGTGAGAGCTTCCCAGAGCACTGCTGCTGAGCACTCCTCAGATCCTTTGCTATCATGACAATTGATTTTAGAGAGGAGCAGTGAGGTTTGTAAAAGTTGATTGCAGCTTACTATTTGGAGCCTGTTCTGCAGCATTGTGGAGTGTGGTCCCTCAGGATGCTTAGGGCAAAAATCCTATAGCTCGTGTCAAAGAATGCAATCTACTTGGAGTAGACATTTATGGATGGCACATGCCTCATACCAACATGCTGACAATGAGCTGGTAGCAGTAGTTCTCTAAAGATCTAACAGCAAAAACCGGAGAGGGAATTCCTGAGCTCTACACCACAACAGTCTACCATGCCAATTGCTTCTATCCTAGTACTGGCTACCCAGTTTGCACACCCATGACCTTGTTACCCTGATTGTGCCACATCCTAAACCCTCACAATTTTTAGTCTTTCACTTTGTCTTTGGATTCTTTTCCCTGCTAAACTGTCTGGATACCTGTATTAGGTACCCCAATCCCTTCTAAACTCTTTCTGCTAATTTTTATGTCTGATCATTTGTTGTTCATTTGTATTTCTATGTGTAACTTATTTGTATTGTAATTTAGGATTTGCTATTTCACTTAAAGCTTCTATTTTCCATTATTAGTTGGTTTCTTCTTCCACTTTCAAATTTTCTAATTTGTATTTTTTTCTTCTTTCTTTTCTTCTCACTCCCTCCTTCTCCTCTCTCTCCACGTTATACTATTACTCCATCAGAACTACCCTGTCTAGTTCTATACACAAAGTAAGGCCTCCATTTATGTATGTAAAAAATAATTACAGGAGTTAACTTAGATTAAGCAATTTTCCAATAATATCTAAATGATCTTTTTCTAATCTCAGCAAGTCTCCCAAATACACTTATACATAAGTTATTTTTCTTATCTTCATCTCGATCTCTAAGCTGCTCCCTACATAACCTTTCTTTGAATTCTTTTCAACCTCTTACACTCAGTAACAAGATATTTATTCTCCTACTACTACATATACCCCTAAGCTGTTCTTAGCCCTCTACTATCATTATAAGTTCTCTTCAGAACTTAAGTTCATATCTCTCCAATCACACCCTTCACTTCCCTATCTGATCCAGCCCATTGATCCCTAATGACTTATACCTGACCCAACCCAGTTGGTTCTATATATGACTACAAAATTGATTCCATTTGACTACTTTCAGTACAAGGGACTCCTCTTGACTCTAAGGAGCAGACTAATTAGCCAAACTTAGATTGTCTCAAAAGTTACAACTATATGTAATGTCTATGCCAAAGCCACAAGATTCCCTCCAAGCAAAGAAAAGAGAGCTAAATAGGAAAACATCTACCCATAACTTTGAAACTCTAAGATCTACACATCTACATGACACCAGGTTGGCTTCTCTCATAAACGACTGTCCTACTGTGGTACCAGTGTGGTTCTTGTCTCCAAATGGGTAGAACTAACTGAAGAAACACAAGAAAAATAGCCAATCAACAAACCCCAACACCATCTTCACATAAGCAAGCTAGAGAGCAGGCCCAGAATTACCTAGAGGATAAAGTTAAAGATAGATTAAAAGTATGGCTGATAAACCTGCTGAATGAAAAATTGGACACCTTACATAGAGTTATAAGAACGAAATGAGGCCAACTAGAAGCTAATAGATGATTTCATGGCCTCCACAAATAAAAAGATAGAGGAACTCCAGCAGAGGGAGAAAGAATCAAATGAAAAGTTAGGAACCCAGATTAAAGAGTGGAAAGAGAAATCGGATAACCAACTCCAGAAGGTAAGGCAATCTATTCAAGACTTGAAAGCAAACTTTAATAAGGAACTGGCCACCATTAAGAAAGACCAGCAAGAAGAAAGGGAGTTAAACACCAAAGTTAAAAGCCTTCAACATAGAATGGAAGAGGCTGAAGAAAGAATATTGGTGGCTGAAGACAGTTTAGACTCCATAGAGAAACAAAACTAAGAAGCATGACAGATCACTGCAGGAAATACAGGATACATTCAGAGTGCCTAATCTGAGAATAATAGGACTACAAGAGGGCCTGCAGAGCAAAGCCAATGGATGAGGAAATGAATTTAGCAGAATCCTAGCAGAGAATTTCCCAAATATACAATAGGACAGACCCATCCAGATACCAGAAGCTTTTAGTAACCTAAATATACCAGAACAGAAAGTTCATCCCACTGACACATTATAAGCTGTACCAGCTCAATAGCCACAAAAGAAAGAATTCTTATAGATGCCAGGGAGAAGAGAACAATCACATGTAATGGAGACCCAATGAGAATTACCTCAGACTTCTCAGCAGACACTATAAAAGCAAGGATGGCCTGAAAAGAGGTATGTCATGCCCTAAAGACAAATAACTACCAACCAAGAATAATCTACCCAGCTAAGCTCTCATTCGCAGCACAAAGACAAATAAAAACCTTCCACAACAAGGAAATTCTGAAGCAATATATTGCTACCAAACCAGCTCTTCAAAAAGGCCTCAAAGACGTTCTACCTGCAGAAAACCAACAAGAACAGAATACAGGCAATGATGCAGTCCACAAACAGAGAAATATGTAATCACAACAAGAACAGCCAAGACACAGATTCCCACCCCCTCAAAAATAAATAAAAAAGTAGGGAAAGACAAGCACTTCTCAGTCCTAACCCTCAATATTAATGGTCTTAACCCTACAATTAAGCGACATAGATTGTCCAATTGGATAACAAGATAAGTTCCTTCTATCTGCTGTCTTCAAGAGACACACCTTGCCCACAAAAAATAAGGAGGAGGCTACAATGCTTGATAAGAAATGTACTCATTATCTTGCCCATGTAATTGTAACCCCTCTATACAGAATTTTCACAAAAAAAATTATAAAAGTTAAAAAAACATATTCTGAAAGTGAAAGGCTGGAATTTAAAAAATAACAAACAAATGGACCCTATAAACAGGCAAGCCTTTAAATCCGAATATTAAATAAATAGACTTCAGATTAAAATAAATGAGAAGTGATAAAGGTCACTACATACTAATTAAGGGATCTCTCCTTCAGGAGGATATTATGATTCTACATATCTATTCACCAAATAACAGAGCACCGAAATTTAACCAAGAAAACATACTTTCAATCAGCTCTCACATCGATCCAAAGATATTAATTGTTGGGGTATTTAACACAGCACAATCCCCACTGGAGAGATCAACCCGGCAAAATCTCACCAGAGAAAACTTGGATCTTAAAATCTGCATAGATTAATGAAACTTAACAGACATGTACCAAATATTTCACCCAGCAGCATCAGATTACACCTTCTTCTCAGAAGCACATGGGACATTCTCCAAAATAGTCCACATTCTAGGCCACAAAGCAAATCTGTCCAAATTCAGAAAGACTGAAATTATGCCCTGCACTCTCTCAGACCACAAGGGAATAAAATTAGAATTCAACACCAAAATCCATCAAAGGAAATACTGTAACACATGGAGGCTGAACAACACACTGTTGAACGACTAGTGGGTCAAGGAAGAGATTAGAAAGGAAATGCAAATGTTCACGATATTTAACAAAAATAAACACAAATTACCAGCTCCTCTGGGACACAGAAAAGGCAGTAGTCAGAGGGAAGTTTATAGCTCTGAGTTCCTACATTAACAAATTGGAGTGATCTGAAACTAACAATTTAATGAGGCACCTAAAGCTCCTTGAAAAAGAACAACAAGCTAATCCTCAATCCAGTAGACACTAACATATAATTAAAATTAAATCCAAATTAACTGAATTAGAGTAAAAAAAACTATAGAAAGAACTGACAAATCAGAGTGAATTATTAAAAAATTAATAAAATTGACAGACCCTTTGCAAATATTATGAGCAAAAAGGAGTACACACCCAAATAAACAAACTCAGAAATGAGAATGGAAACATCACTACAGAAATGGCCAAGATTCACAATATATTAAGGGGATACTTCTCAAACCTTTATGATAGTAAGTTTGAAAATAAGAAATGTATGAACAAATTTCTAGAAAATATTGACGTGCCCAAACTAACTCAAGATGATTTAAACAATCATAACAGACCCATATCAAGCATTGAAATAGAAGCAGCAATAAAAGACCTCCCACCAAAGAAAAGCCCCCGACTGAACGGATTTACAACTGGATTCCACAAGACCTTCAAAGCAGAACTCACACCAATACTCCGCCATCTTTTCAATGAAATTGAAAGCAAAACTTCTCTACCACACTATTTTAATGAATTCAGGACAAAACCTCATCCCCAAACCAGGTAGGGACTCATCAAAAAGAGAACTACCGACCCATTTCTTTGATGAACATTGATGCAAAACTTGTCAAACAACTTGGCCAATTGACTTCAACAACTCATTAAAATAATCATACACCACAATCAAACAGGATTATTTCAGGGATGTAAAGCTGGTTCAATATACACAAGACAATTAATAAAATCCACCACATCAACAAGAGCAAGGATAAGAACCACATATTATCCCAATAGATGCAGCAAAATCTTTGACTAGATCCAATAATCTATGATGCTGGCTCTGGATAAATTAGGAATCCATGGAACATTCCTCAATATGATAAAGGATGTATATAACACACCTACAGCCAGCAATATACGTAATGGTGAAAAGTTAAAACCATTTCCTCTAAATTCAGGAAAAAGACAAGTATGTCTATTCCCTCCTCTCTTCTTCAACCTAGTATTAGAATGCCTAGCTAGGGCAATAAGACAAGATGCTGACGTAAAGGGGATCCAAATAGGGAAAAATGAAGTAAAACTCTTCCTCTTTGCAGATGACATGATCTTGTATTTAAACCCCATAATGTCAACTCTCAATTACTTGATCGGAAACTTTGGCAAAGTAGCAGAGTATAAAATTAACACTCAGAAATCAATAGCTTTCCTGTATCCCAATAATGAGAGGAGCATGGCTGAAATTAGCAACCCCTTTTTTTAATATCCCCACAAAAAATAAAACACTTAGGGGTTAACTTAACAAAAGAGGTAGAGGATCTGTATGATGAAAACTTTAATAATCTGAAAAAGGAAAGTAAAGGAGAACTAAGAAAGTGGAAAAACCTTCCATGCTCCAGGATTGGGAGGATTAACATCGTGAAAATGGCTATACTACCATAGTTTATCTACAAATTCAATGTGATACCTATCAATATCTCAACTTCAGTCATCAATGAAATAGAAGAATTAATCCAAAAAATCATATGGAACAATAAAAGCCCCAGAATAGCAAAAACAAGCCTTAGTTGAAAAAGCAGCACTGGAGGAATATCAATTTCAAATTTCAAACTCAACTACAAAGCCATAGTAATCAAAACAGCTTAGTACTGGCACAAGAACTAACCTGAGGATCAAGGGAGTAAAACTGAAGACCCAGAAATGAACCCATAGACCTATAACCACTTAATCTTTCATGAGGGTGCTAAAGATATTGAATGGAAAGAAAAAAAACAGGGTTTTCAGTAAATGTTGTTGGCAAAATTGGGTAAATACATGTAGAAAACTAAATCTGTATATATCGCCCTGCACCAGAATCAACTCCAATTGCATCAAAGACCTCGAAATAAAAACAGATTCCATAAAAACATTACAGAAAGGAATAGGAGAAACTCTAGGGCTCCTAGGCACAGGCCGAAATTTTCTTAATAGAGATCCAGAAGCACAACAAATCAAAGAATGTTTGGGCAAATGGGATTGCATGAAAGTGCAGAGCTTCTGCAAGGCTAAGGACTTAGCTAGCAAGATTAACAGAAAGCCCACGGACTGGGAGAAAATCTTCACTAGCCAAACAATGGACAAGGGTCTCTTATCTAAAATATACTTAGAACTCAAAAAACTAAATCCCCAACAACAAATCCTCAAAGAAACACTTGCCTGATTAAAAAATGGGCTAAAGACTTAGAGACTTCTCTGAAGAGGAAATAAGAATGGCCAATAGATATATGACAAAATGCTCAGCTTCTCTAGCCATAAAAGAATTTCAAATCAAGACAACACTGAGATTCCATTTCACCCCAGTTAGAATGGCTATAATCAAGAAATATAATAACAGATGCTGGAGGTGATGTGCCAAAAGGGAACACTACTGAATTGTTGGTGAGAGTGTAAACTGTTCAACCACTCTGGAAAGCAGTATGGATATTCCTCAAAAGACTCCACAGATAGCTCCATTATGACCCAGCAAACCCACTTTTAGGCATTTACCCAAATGATCACAAATAAGGTCATACCAAAGCTACCAGCACAATCATGTTTATTGCAGCATTATTTACCATAGCTAAGATATGGAACAAACACAGATGCCCCTCAGTAGATGAATGGATCAAGAAAATGTGGTATATATACCCAATGGATTTTTATGCCTCCACCAGAAAGAATGACATTGCCTCATTTGTTAGGAACGGGAGAGACTTGGAAAAAGTTATAGTTGAAGTAAGCCAGCCCAAGGAAACATAGGTCCCATGGTCTCCCTTTTTTTTGCAAAGACTAGTACATGTCTATGACAAACAGAAGTCAAAGTCTATATACATATGACCACATGAGATAATGTTAAGCAAAATGTACCCCAAGACAGGGACACTGGTTTTTTTTTTCTTTCTTGCTAGTGCTAGTGTTTTTAATGTACTTACAATGCACAATGTGAATGTTTGTTTCTCTTGTATGTACTTCCCTGACAATATAAACCCTGTTTTACTGGATTTGATGCCAGTGTTCTGCAACTTGTATATATATTTTTGTAATTTGGGGACTGGAAGGAATGCTTAAATGAAGATAGAGGCTGACCCATTGTTAAGACAAGATGCACAGGATACTATGTTGAAAACGAACTTTACAATGTGGGTGGGATCAGGAGGTATTGGGGAGGTCGGGAGGGAAGTGATGGTAGAGGGAAAACAAAGGAGGAGGTAACAAATCTTGCTATGAAATGTACTCACTACCCTATTCATGAAAGTGTAGCCCCGGTGTACAACATTTTTACTATATATACATATATATATTTATTTAAAGAAAACAAACTTTACAACTTTGGCTACAGAGGGGGTGTAGTTGGGGAGGTGGGAGGGAGGCGATTGTAAGGGGAAAACAAAGGAGGAGGCAGCAATGCTCAATAGGAAATGTACTCATTACCTTGTTCATGTAACTGTAACTCCTGTGTACAGCAATTTTACAATTAAAAACTTATGGTTCAAAGCAAGCCCTAGCAGGGAAGTCTGTCAAACTCTTATCTCCAACTAATCACCAGAAAACAGGAAGTGGAACTGTGGCTCAAGTGGTAGAGGGCTAGCCTTGAGCTGAGGAACTCAGGATGTGTTAATCCCCATGCCCAGAGTTCAAGCGCAATGACCAACAAAAAGAAAAAAAAAATAAAGCATCAAACAACCTGAAGATGTTGTCCAGAATAATGAGTGGAGCATTATGCAGTTACATGACTTAGTCACTTGCTACCCAGTTTACTAGGAGAGATGATGGGTGATTTTTGTGTGTACCAAAACCTGCAAAATTATTTTGCTCTTTCCCAAGCAGGGAGGAAGGGGGGAATGGAGTTGGGTAGAAGGTGTTTGGTGGCCTAGCCTTTGGGTTCAGTGATTGTTTTCTGGAGTCAAATTCAGAGAAATTCATTTTGTAATCTTACTTGCATGGAGAACAAAGAAGTCATGCCATGGAAGTGGTCTTTATACTGTCCTTAGCCAGGTCCCGTCCCAACCACCATTTGGTAATCCAAGTCCCACTTCAGGACCAAGATGCCTTGACGACAACTGATCCACTGGGCAGGTGGACCTAACCACAGCCGGAAAAGGCAGAAAGTGCCATGCTGGGTGCAGCACTGGAGATCTAGACAGTGCAGAGATTTTTTTTTTTTTTGTGATTCTCATTTTGTATTACCACTTTGAGTCTGTAAAATAAACCATGGATTTTATCTTTCTTCCCTCTCTTTGGATAAAGCTAATAAACACTCTGCCTCTAATGAGGCACTTAACTCTTAGGTCTGGCCAATCATTTCCAGGATAGGGAATTACTATCGAAGTAGTGTATTTCGATCTTACGAGAAAACAGCCTTTTTCCCTCTTAAATTTATTTATTGATAGGCATTTTTAGGGGCAATCTATTTTGATTTTTAGATGAAAGGCTTGTAGGAAACTATGTTCATAATCTGGATCCTCCTCACCTCAACACCTAAAATACAAATTTCACAACACTTTTACAGGAAACATTTCAGAAACGTTACACTGGAATGCTCAAATACAGAACGTTTTACACAGCCCAGAATGTAACTCTGCTGTCTGAAGGTGGGGCTCTCTTTGTATAAAGTAACAAGCCAATCCAAAAGAGCAGCCACGAATACCAGACATGAGTGTCAATGGCTGCTACTCCCCATACAAGAAGCTTGGAAGGGCAGCCAGAGCCCATGAGAGCAGTGCGCAGAGGAAAGTTTCCATGCCAGCCTCGGCACAAAAGATGGCATCACTCTGCCTGAGCCTGCCTTTCTTACCTTCTCCCCACAACCAAGCAGAGTCATCTCCTGCTCCACGTAGGATAAATACTGTACAAGTGGATCAGGAGCGTGGCTTTTATTCACTCTGCACTGCCGGGCAGGTGGCCCCACCACAGTGGGTGTATGCACTCCCAGGGCTGAATAGTCAGGGCCCAGGCCCATGGAGCAGGTGGGCACTAGATGTGTGTCAATGGCATCTGCCATTCATACAGTGGCCACTGGGGGCTGCCCTAGCCCAACAGCAGGTACAACCTGATCTCCAACAGTCCCCAGGCCTGGCGCTTTAGAATGCTGGAGGTGGGTGGGCTGCAACTAGGTTCCTACTAGCTTAGCATGCCAGATAATGCAGCTGCTGCCTGAATTACTAATTATTTTATGGAGCAGTTTTAATCAAAGTGATACACATTACTGTATGATATTTAATGTTATATCATTTAGTCTGTATTATCCAAAAGACATTGAACTCGATACTAGCAAGAATGGACTTTATTGTTTGTATTTATAAGACCATAATGGCAAATTGAAATAAAAGTAAAATAAAATTGTTTTCCAAAAACACATTATTAAGTCTAACAAGTTGAAAAAATTGCAAATGAAGTAACTGCAAATGAAGTTTGATAAAATGCACAAAATATATTACTTTAGTTATATTCAAAAGTAAAAAAAAAGAATGACAGAAAAAATATCTATTGGATATAAAATATTACAATGGTTTAACAGGTTGAAGTGATATAGCTTATGTATTTTGTTGAAATAAAATATAATATTTTTCTCTTAGTACTGTTTATCTCAGTGAAGGAAAACATTATAAATTGTAAATTATATATGTCGTCTTGCTTCTGGTCCCATAAAAGGGAGTGACATTTCCAATGGGAGTCCTGGGAAGTCACTCTCACCCAGCCCATGTAGATCAATCAGAGGTCTGTGTGGTGACCCTGAGGAGGTGTTGGGCACCACATTTCTGCTGCAGCAAGTGCAGCACCCATTGTGGTGGGCTGCAGCCAACAAAACTCCATCAGTGACCAAACCAAACAACACAGCCTCAGGGGCCAAAGCCAGGAGGAGAGGCAGGGCAGACCCCAAGTGCTGCTTTCCATCTGGGTGGCCTACACTCCCAAGGTCAGAACCATTCCCCTGCTTTGGATCCCAGCGAGAGTAGGTGAGCCTATTGCCTCCAGACAGTGTGTCCCTAGAATGGCACCCACAGCCAGGCTCACGTGGACCAGGAAGATGCTGGAGGGAAAGTGGCAAAGAAAGGTGAGGGGCTTCGGGTCCCCAGTGCTGTGCTGAGTGTGCTGTAAGGCCAAGCTCCTCTGGTGATGATGGGCATATGCTGGGATGGCCATGTAGCGGACCAGAAAATGGAGGTCTGTGGAGATGTTGAAGTGGCTCCAGGGATCTGAGCTGCTGCAGCTGTCACAAGCCCACTTGGAGAGGGACCAGCACAGGGCTCCAGTCCCCCGACTGGCATAAAGACTGGTGAGATGGACCAAGGCTGGGCTGCTCAGCCACCAGGGTGCTGTCTGCCTGCCCCGCCTTTCTTCTCCCTTGGACTGTTCAGTATGCACCCAGGGGGGCAGGTGGTGACCTCAGAATGGAGTCTCCCTGGGATGCCACTCACACCCAGGACCACTGCAGACCAGTACCAGCACAGCTGGAGGAGGAGAGGGTGGCAGTGGACTCGACTCCAACCCCATGGTTGCCGTCTCCTGGATGAAATCAGGGAAGCAAGGCTGTGAGGGGAGGCAGTTAGGGTGGGAAGTATGGGTAGGCTAAGACCCCCAGCCAGCCTCTGCAGTTCCACTCAGGCTCATTTGGCAGTGCTGTGGAGCATGTGCACACAGCCTCTCAATGTGCATACACCCCAAGACAGGGGGTCCCACTTCCCAACAGGTGACCTGAAGATGGAACCCACTCCCACAGGAACTAGTAAAATGGAAGATCACATGGTGACACAGAAGGGGATTCAGGGCACAGCCTTGGTGTAGCACTGAACAGCTGGCAAAAAAAAAGGAAAATCATCCCCTAAATATTTACATCAGTGCTAACTTATACTTTATAAACAGTTTTAGGGCTCGGAAGGTGGCTCAGTGGTAGAGTGCTTGCCTTGCATTCATGAGGCCCTGGGTTAGATAACTCAGCACCACATAAGAAAAAAAGAAAAAAGCCAGAAGTGGCACTGTGGCTCAAGTGGTAGAGCGCTCGTCTTGAGCTGAAGAGCTGAGGGACAGCCCCCAGGCCCAGAGTTCAGGCCCCACGACCGGACCAAAAACAAAACAAAACAAAACAAATAAAAAACAGTTTTACTTTCCTCTTGTCCTATAATTTTTCTTCAGACCCTCTGAATTAACCAGAAATCTCCAGGATTTCTTCATGCACAGTAACACAAATGAATGTAGCTTCTATTTTTTTTAATTAAGGAAGGTTTCATTTAGTTCTTTCCCATATATGATACATGAAAAAGAAATCCTGAGGTGAATTTGTAATACAGCAAACTCCAGATGTCTTCTGAACTCCTCAATGCAGAAATGTGGAGCAGTGCATGCCTTCAGAATAAAGTGATCTAGCAGCAGGTACTTACCCACATTGTTATTGGGCTAGCTGTCTCTCTGATTAAAAAATAATCCTGCCACACACATGCATATCACTTATGAAAAATGTTTTCCAACATTCTTCTTGTTATTTTGCACTTATCTTTCTCCTCCTGTTTCCTGTCCTCCTCATTCCCCTGGTCCATTTTCCTATTCCTTCCGACATTGTCCCCTCTTCTTTCTCCCTTTTTCCTCCTTCTCCTCTTTCTCCTGCTCTTCCTTTCTCCTCTGTTTCCTTTTCCCTCTTCTCATCCCTTCATTGCCCTTTTTATTTTCTTTTTCTCCTTCCCTTTCACTTTCTTCTACTTCTTCTTTATGGTCCTGGGGCTAGGAATCAGGGCCTTGTACTCACAAAGCAGATGCTCTGCTGCTTACGGTAAGCCTCCAGTCTGGGTTTCATATAATGACACTTATTTGTGATTATTTTAAGTACCACACCCAGCATAGCTTTTAATTCAGGATAAA